>NC_137668.1:13626358-13751531 GCF_963422515.1 Blennius ocellaris
TCCATGTTGCTTTCCAGAACACTGGATGTTCATCTGATTCGAGCAAGTAAAGTAATACTGGATGCAGAGGAAAAGCAACAGAAGATTTTATGCTGTTGACATGTACATCTGCAGCTGTCATTGTAAAACAAAACATAGATTGAAGAGCAAAACGAAAGATGATAAACAACTTTACACGCTAATAAAACACAAAAACAATAAAGATGCTTTTAAAAACGTAAGAAGAAATATTTGATCCCTGCCACCAAAATACCCTCTATTAAATTCAAACTTATTAATTTTCTTTAGCTGAAGGTGAAATAACTTGATAATAAAAACTTGGCCTTTGTTTTTTTTTTTTTTTTATTAGTTATCACACACAAACTAAAATAAACAAATAAAAATTAAATCCTTCTAATATTGTCCTGATTTGTACATTTACAATCTCGACTCCGGTACACTGGGTCCAGATCAAGCTGTCAGTGAGTGTGCCAATATATCCACAGGGCGTCACCACACATACAGTACTGAGCTCCAAACACACACCACTTCATGCGGTGGGTTTACAGACGCTGCCAAAGGCCAGTGAAGGTTGGAGCAGGGAGGGTATGTGGAGACAAAATGTAGGACAGACGGATGCAAAGGGAAGGTGAGGAAAAGAGAAAAGGGAAAAGTGGAAGTGGGAATGGATGTAGAGAAGAGGAGAGGGGGAGAGGATGAGAGAGGAGGTGGAAGATGGCAGGAGGGCAGCATGCAGATTGCCCAGGACCTGACTGGCATATTCTTGGATGGCTAACAGACGGAGATGCAGAGAGAGGAGGGAGGGTTTGGGGAGCTGGGGAAAGTTTGGGCCCTCAGGATGTTCTGTCCCACTGCCAGCCCCAGAAGTGTGGCTAGTAGATAGCAGGCCCACGTGCAGTGGTGCACCATGCACACAAACCTACACACACATTCACTGACAGTAACAATGAGGAGATGGAACAATGTATGGATCAAGACGGATAAGTGCTTAAAAAAAAGCACAAGGGTAACTCGGGTGTATATACAGTAAGTACAGAAAAACTGGATGAAGAATACATGAAAAAAAAGTCTGAAAAATTTGTATTTTGGTAGACTTTTCAAGTTCCAACTGACTGTACGCTAAAGAACTACATGATTCAAATAACGTGTGCAACTTAATTTTAAGATTTTACTCAGAATTTGCAAACTCAAAGTCTAAACCTTTTTACTGAAACCAGTATGCATCACATCTTCAGTCAGGTCAGCTCTCTCTCTCTCTTTTTTCCTGCTTTACTTTCTCCATCTGTATCTTCCACTCTCTCATTGGCGATGTAGAGTGGAGTAGCTCGAGGCCATGTGTGCAGGTTTGGGCCAATTATAGGGATTCTCATCAGTACTAGGCTGCCTTTTGCTGGAGGCACAGAGCATGCAGACCAGTCGAGGGTCTACACGGGTCAACCCGGTACCCCTCAAATCTCCACGCAATGAGAATACCTGGGAGATGCACTTCTGGACTGGTAGACTTAAAATATAAAAGACAAAAAAAAAAAAAAAGAAGATTAGGGTAGGCCCACTTCATGTTGGAAAAAAAACAACACATCATATATTTTATGATAATAGATTAACCAGTGGCAAAAATGGCAAACATTTTCTTTTAAATCTGAGAAAAGAGGAAAGTATATCTTTAAAATTCAGCTACAATTTGGCTATATTGATATAAATGAAATACTTTTGCCTCATAAAGACGTCAAGAAGGCAACATCTAAAGTAGTTAATATATTAATACAAAACAGGCGATTTTGAAAGGCGACATGTGAAAAACACAAGAATATACATTTTGCAAAAACTGAGCGGCAAATAAACAATGTACGTAAGTGTGCAGAGTGAGTTCAACAGTTGAGTGCAGTCAAAAGAGGCAGTCCATGATCAGACACTCAGCTGTTTAGGAGTCTAATGATCTCTATAAAGAATGAAAGGGTAGCTCACAGCAATCTCTCAATATAGACAACTTCTTCTTCTCATCTGTTGACACAGCAAAAAATAAAGAATCTCAAAAAAGAAACTCAAACAAGCAATGCAAACATATTATTTCTAACCTGTGGATCTAAAGGGAATGCCCAAGCTGTTACACAGTTATAAAGCATTCTAATAAAAATACATCACTATATATTTTAAAGGACTGACAGTGTTTCATGCAAGGTAATGCTAAATTATTTCACTGCTGTCAGAGTCCTTTTGCAAGCTTTGAGAATTCATGTTTTCTAAAGGTTTCTTGGAAATCAAGTTCAGTATCAGCTTACAGCTTATGAGGAACACATTCACACAACATTCAGGAGAACTAATTTTATTTTTTTTCTTGAAGTAACCCTTGCATTTAAAAAAAATATATTTTCTATATTTTTCAGCGCTAAAGGGGCAAGTACAAATACAAACCTGCCGTGTGAATGTCAACTCTCAAATACATCAAGGCGCCACTGGAGTTATGTAAAAACTGCTTGTTGTTGGATTCCTTATCCCACGCAGTAAAAAAATGATTGACACAAAGTGACAAGTCACAATTCAAAACAGCGACAACTATTTTGTATTATTTGACAACTATTTCTCAACGCAAATGGTTGAATAACAGATTGATGACTATGGACAAGTTGAGACCACAGTTGAAAGTGCAGAGTAAGTGTTGTGCAATCTGTTCATAGCTCTGACAAAATATCCAATCTGCAACCCTCCCATTCATGTCCATGTTGGGAGATTTTTCTCAGGTTGGGTGCTATTCGCCTCAGTTTACCTTCCGGGAACAAGAGGGATACTACACATGATGCCGAGTCTCTAACAACAGCAACAACAGCAATACTTAAAGTCTGTACTTATTCAGCCATAATTGCCAGCTTGGAGGGAAATCTGGCTGAGAAACTGGATTAAGCATGACCGAATCTTCTTAAATGGGTAGAAAATTAAAGCTCACTGAATGTTTGCCCCATGCACATTGGCTTCAGGATGAAAGGCTTGGCCCAGGTTCGTGAACTAGCGCCGACACCAGGAAGGTTGTTTTTTTTTGGTTTTCTTTTTGTCAAATTATCTGCTTTTATACTACTAGAACTTTGAACAGAGCTGGTCTGTGCGTTTGCTACTGAAACAAAATCTCAAACATGGCCTGGAACTGTATATCTTTGAGAAGGAACCAAACTTGTGGCCTGTTTGGCGAGGCTGCAGTAGTACAGCCCTTAAAGTGGATTGTGCTGGTGCACAGGATTAGCAGAAAGCAGAAGCAGGCAGAGTGTGTACTTGTGTGTTCGTGCGTATGTGTGTGTGTGTATTGGCGCTGGAGGCTAGCGTGTGGTGAGGAGGAAAGATTCGCACCTCCATGCATGCTGCTGAAAACCTGCTAACCGTTGCATTTACAACTCTCAGTATGGTGAGGTAAACACATTTTTAGTGAAACAGCCCCCTCCTCAAGAAGAGTTTTTTTTAAAAAGGAAAAGCAGCGAAAACATATCCAAAATAGCAATGGTACAGAGGAGGGATTCTCTTTGCCCCTAAAACAAACATTTTGGATTGCCAAATGATGCTTGTCATCCAAAAGCAAACATTCCCCAATACCATCATACGGACTTAAGCCTGTTGACAAAATGGAAAGCAAATTAGGTGAGGTCGCCGTTGCCACAGAAATGAGCTATGACATAAAAATGTACCCACTGAGATCCTACTAATCCTTTAAAGACCAATTCAACTGCTCTTGATTTTATCATAAAATCATAATATAAGTAATCCTGGGTATTTTTTGTCTCCCCTAAGAGCAGAAGAATTAACATCAGACCCAGATTTCCATCTGACAATGTATTTGGGATTGTTAGTTGAAAAGGAGGAAAGGCAGACAGAGGAAGCTTTTAATCTTTGTCAAAGAGGAAGACATTAGCATTGTGGAAGATGTTCATTTCGGAAACCTGGTGCGAAGGTAGGTACGTTGGTGGTCCATTAATTACAATAATCACATCGTAGGTGTTAGAATAATTCATTAACTCAGATTTAGTTAAGGCTTCATTTAATAAGTCCTTGTTGGTCAGGAGAACGAGAGACAAGAGAGAGGAAGGTGGGAGGCGGACAGAGGCAGAAGCAAAGTCGGGAGGGGAAATGAGAGAGCGAGAGAGAGAGAGAGAGAGACAGAGAGAGAGAGAGAGAGAGATGCCTATTAAACCACAAGGCCCGGATTGTCAATTTGTGTTTGAGCGTTCCACTGGGGAAACTGTTCCATCCTTTTTAAGAGATATATCATTTTATAAAAGACCAAAGGGAGGGAAATGGAGACAAAAACTCATGGTGGGGGGGCTATTGGTGATACAAGGGAGGGATGGAAGGAGGGAGTTACGGAGGAGGGGCGGTTGGTTAGGGAATCAGTTTTGCCTACTATATTTAACTGACCCATAAATCTGTTTTTAAATTCCCCTCCATTTAAAAGCGCCCAGGCGAATGCTAGAGAGGAGAAGGCAAGGGAAGAAGGGAGGGTTTTTCTTTCTCGCGTCAGCTGTTAAGTACCACAATCCATGCATAACCAGCGCTACATTTATCCTAACAATGTAATTGGTCCAGCTCCCTTGGCTAGTGGCTCAGTTACTGGCCCTCCCTCAGGCCCCCCAATGTGTCTGTGAGCATGTATGCGTACGCAACCAAGGCCCTCCCCTCAGCCCCGAAATTAAGAGAAATCCCTGGATTCTATGGAGACAGAGATTCACTGGGGGGCACGGTGGCTCCTGGCTAGGCTAACTCAGCTAATGCTAACTTACACGATACGCACCTGCTAACAACTGCAGGGCTGTGTGTGTTTGTGTGTGTGTGTGTGTGTGTGTGTGTGTGTGTGTGTGTGTGTGTGTGTGTGTGTGTGTGTGTGTGTGTGTGTGTATACACTGGAAAGCCTATTGGGAGTGAGGTTGTGGAATTTACCATAGGCAACAGATGAAAAGCAAAGGATGCACACTCACAAAAACCTGCACCCCTCACACCAGCCGCTTCTGTCCAATTTCTCTCTCTCTCGCTATCTGTCTGTCTGACACACACACACACGCACGCACGCACGCACGCACGCACGCACGCACGCACGCACACACACACACACACACACACACACCCACACACACACACACACACAGACACACACACACACACACACACACACACACACACACACACACAATTGAAGCGTTGGGGCAATTATGAGGAAGAGGACAAAAGCTTCACAGACAGAGGCAGCATAAGGGTTGGCTCACTGTTTCACCTGGAGCTAAATATCTAAAGCAGAGGGGAGTAAGTGAGAAAGGGGGAGATGTGGGAGAGGAGGGTGGAACAGGGGATGAAGAAAGAGAGGAAGAAAGATGGGGGGATGTTGGGGTAGCGAGACAGGGGGGAGTGGAATAGAAGGGTGAGGAAAAGGAAGAGCAGGTGGTTAACCGCAGCCATTGTGTGGTTAAGCAGGACATTTTTAGATCATTTTTTTTAATCATTGTTTGTGTATATTTTGCTTTAGTTTGAACTTGTGGAAAATCAAAGAACATGTTTTTTTCTGATAGTAGAGATGACTGTGAATTGGGCGAATTACAGGTTAAAGGAAGAATTGAATAATGTAAGAATGTAAAAGAGGAATAAGAATGGGGAACGATGAGGAGGTGATGAGAAAGGGTACTGTGGCAGCAGAGGGGAATTCAGCAACAAGAATAATAATTGATGTTGCGCATGGATAAGGGAAAACAGGGAGGTGAGAAAGTGGAAGAGGGGTGAGTTGGGAGGGTGTGAGGAGGAGGAGACAGGAGCTGCATAATGAAATGCTGGGCTAATTTGGAGAACTCCAGCTGGCTGAAGCCAGAGGGCCTGAGCTTCCAGAACATCTGAAGCACCTTAATGCTACACACACACATGCACAAACACACGCACGCACGCACGCACGCACACACACACACACACACACACACACACACACACACACACACACACACACACACACACACACACGCACACACGCACACACACACGCACACACTCACGCAAGCCTGTACGCACACACATATGTCGCATCATTGCAGTTTATACACTGAACATACCAGACTCGCATTGAGTCACACTCACTCACTTTGAACCAGTTTTGCAATCCAGCAACACACTCACATATGTACACACAGAAAACTACAAACACTGAAACACATCAATACTTGTGTGGTGTGGCTTTCTGTAGGTCTATGCCCACGGTGATGTTTGGCTCGGGGAGTAATGAGGTCCAAGAGCTTGTTGTATATGTGTGTGTGGGTTATTAGCATGGCTTTGCTACGTTGACTTAGTAGGTCTGAACCCTTGTTTCCGATTTTATGCTGAGATCTGACTTGTTTTTTTTCCTTAATTATTGACATTGTAACTGAAATGCTATCAGACTGCAGTGTGAACAGTCTTATGGAGCAGCTGGTTCCTCTGTACAGGAGGTCGGTGCGGATGCAGTATTTCATCCATTGTTTGAATCTGGTGCAGAATTGTGACACCTGTCTCACTTGAATGGCCTAAAAGATGAAATGCAACATTAAAGATCACATAGATGTGGCTTTGAAAAATATCCAACATGTATCCAATTTAGGACCATATATGAAAGTGACATAATGTTTATTTGAGAAAACAAAGACAAAAAAGTAATGTGGGTCTCATACTTGGAAAATAAAAGTTGAATTTGTGTGACTTCTACCAGCAATGTTAATGTAGTCATGGATTAAAGTCGAGACAAACTGTCACTGTTATTGTAAAATAAACTTTCCATGCAGTCTGTACTTTATGATGGTTTGCAAAGAAAAAAAGCATGTACCATAATGCTATATTTCTCTCTCATCATGGGTCTTAGCTTCTGCACTTTGCAGTGGGACTGCTTGAAATGTCCATTTTTAGAAGATGCAAAAGTTAGTATACATTTGTTCATTTACTATATTCTGTTAAAATGGCAGAATTGGACGTGGATGTGTGCTGCCTAGGACTTAAGACTATCTGCTTTAGGCTGTTCAAATACTGCCAAATGTCTGCATATACTTTATCTAACTGGGATTGTTTCTGTAATGGCTGGAAGCTTTAACTAAATTTAAATCTAAAAACTTTTCAGAAAAAAAAGTGCTTCCATGCAAACAGATTCAAACACACAGTAGCACAATTGCCCTAATATAAGCATTAGTTTTTGCCCTTCTTTTAGTTTGCATACAGACTAATTCTTGAACATGCCAAAGTATGATCCAGTGATTAATAAATATTAAAAAAAAATGTCTTTCACTAAGTACATGCAGCAGACAGAGAATGTCTTTAGATTGTTGGAGGAAGCTGAGTTCTCAAAACCAGTTTTGGCAAATGAAAAACATGCAATTTCTGCACAGGCTTCAACAGCAAACAATTTGTGACATCCGACAATTAGGAAATAAAAAATTGGACTCATTCATCTCCATCGCCTGGACTTTAAATAGGAATCCATTGCTGTTATTATAGTTCATTAACCTTTTCTTTTTCTGTCCTTATGTATTTTAAACCATTTTGTTACTTGCAGTTTGCCTGCAATAGTTGTTATAGTCAAGACAAGACATGAGTAAATGGACAAATACAAGTCATACTGACAAACATTTCTTGCAGACTAAAGAATTTGACAAGAAGTTTCAGGATGCAAAAGTTAGTTTTTCTTTATTCATTGTACTTTATTTAAACGAGGATCACGTACTTAACTACTTCACACACTATTTCCTAGAAGGAAGTATAATTATCAAGGATCAGGAGCACATAGAATTCATTTGGAGGCGCGAGTAAGAGATGTTTTCTGTATATTTCATAATCAGTGTATTTGCCCATGTTGGCAGGTATGAGTCGTCACTCACGCTCGACCATCAGGTCCCTCGATGGACAGGGTTGCCAACTGCCACTGTTAGCTTTCAACATATTGTCAGCCACATATGAAGCACTGAGCGGAACATAATTGGCAGAAATGTCGGAGTAAAATTCCTTTCCTCTTAGGCGACATCACAGTAATGGCTTAAAACACAGCTGGATTACAGCCTCTCCTGTTTACAACCAATAAGGTTTGCCATCTGCAAACAATGCCCAACTATATTTTGTTGCCCTCCTCCATTTGGTTAACCTCAAGCCTTTATGGTTACCTAGGGGTGGCTTGAGGTGATGGCATTTGACTTAAGACTAGAGCCAAACTGAAATGCTGACTAATCGTTAACATCTGGCAAATTTTATGAGTGAGAGAGAGAGAGAGAGAGAGAGAGAGAGGGAAAAGAGAATGAGAAAATGATGCCAGGTTGGCAGGTGGGGTAGTGAGGAGCAGTCAACAATGAATTTATATAACCACACACACGCATGCACACATACACGCAAGCAAGCAAGAAGAAGTAACTAAGTTTCTTTCTTTCTGCCGGGGTGTGGTGGCTATTGATGCCAAGCTGCCAGTCTCGGAAAGTTCCCTTGCACGGTCATGAATGCTCTTGTCTTCCTGATTGTGTTTTAACATGCCAAAACATCTGTCTTAAGTGGACACCGGTCTTTGTTTCACACACGCACACAAGTCAGTTACGAGCATAGTTTCTCCAAACAGTTGCAACTTCTTGCCTAACCCTTACCCCAACCTTAACCTAATTCTAACAAAAGTTTGATCTAAAAACATGTCATCACCTAAAAATTTAATGATTTCTCTTATGGGGACCTCAATTTTTGTCCCTACGGTGACATGAGTCCCCATGGGTCAGCATGCAATCAGGTTGACATCCCCACCAGTATGGAAGAACAAGGCCACCCACATGCACATGCACATGCACACAAATACATACAAAAATTTGGAAGTTCCATTAAAGAGCACAAGAGCGCAACTGAGCCCGTTATTCAGTCATCGCCCGTGTCACCACTCCCAAGGCACCATGAGCCCCGGACCTGGGAGCTGTCAGCAACTCAAAAACGCTAATAAATAATAGGCTGGAGTGCAGGTGTGTGTGTGCGTGTGTGTGTGTGCGTGTGTGTGTGTGTGTGTGTGTGTGTGTGTGTGTGTGTGTGTGTGTGTGTGTGTGTGTGTGTGTGTGTGTGTGTGTGTGTGTGTGTGTGTGTGTGTGTGTGTGTGTGTGTGTGTGTGTGTGTGTGTGAGGAAGTATACAGTGCAGGTTTGGTCTGTTCGGTTGAACTTCTGTGCCGACTCAAACACGTATAAAGCACATAACACTTTCTAATAGTAACTTTCCTGTGAGAGAATATGGCGGGGGAAAAAATTATCTATCAATGACATGATGCAGGTTTGTTTGCAGGTGTTTCATCTCACATTCTGGGTTTGTTAAAATACAATTTACCAAGAAATCTGCAGCCATGATGCATATGACAAATATCCTGCGCTTTAATGGATTACTTTTGTTCCAGTAAATTTGGTAGTGTTGAATATCTTATTACAGGGGTCGGTACAGTACGTCATTATGATTTGCAGTTACAGCTTTAATGCCAGATGCTCCTTCTGGGATTCAACCTCTGCCCCCCACATATATATGTACAATATGGGCAGTATGTATAGGATAACTGCAAAACATAAGTATTAAAGTCATTTTCAAATTCAATGAAGTTGTATGAAGATGTGCCAATCAAACATTGTTCCTTAATTCTGTAAAGCAACCAAGAAAATACCATCCCAAATCTGATATAGGCAGCTCACAATAAGAGGTTTTGTATACTGTACATTTTATATGTTTAAGTAAATGCATCTGCATGTGAATATTCATGTTTCCATGCTTGGAACCACATGCATGCATTTCCAGAGCAGAGACCTTGTACCTTCCCCACACACTGAATTACTCGGATAATCACCAGAAAAATGAAACTGCTATGACACACAATAAAACATAAAAGGGGGCAAAAACACACACACACACACACACACACACACACACACACACACACACACACACACACACACACACACACACACACACACACACACACACATACGCAAGCAACACACATGAGCACAGAGTTTACTCCATGTTCTGAGCTGCACCACATAGCAATCACATGTGTGGTGCACACCAAGGCGAGAGGAACAGCGATAAATTGGATTTCCCAAGGATGATGGTGTGATGAAAGATTGTGTTTTTCTCATCTACCCCAGTGCTGTTAGAGCAAGGCATGATTAAATAAAACCTTGCCCAAGTTTCAATAAATGCATTATAACAATTGCATTTCCTTGACAAAGATTTAGGGACTGGTGTGATGCGATTGGATTACTGGGGAACATTGAGCTTTTTTAATGCTGTTTTTGCCCTCCCTTAAGTTGAACGTACACCTCCACTTGAGCAAGTTTAAAGGATGTTTCTCTCGTCTCAACATGTGGTTAGGGACTCTGATGAAGATGGCAGAGGCACCCTTTGCTAATTTCTCTTATTTTCCTTCCAGCCTTAAACGTACTGTAAATAAATTGCCAAGTATCGGATTTTCACATCAGTTGGGGATGTCTCCATTAATTACCTTGCATCAACGATGCAAGATACTCACGATAATAGACTTTTTATACCAAATATAGCAACTTTTTTGATAGCCTGACAGTGCAGATAATAGTAACATCATAATAGGAACATCATATTACACATTTTCACCATTCAATGCACTCTTGCTGTGAAGAAATAAACAATGA
Source organism: Blennius ocellaris (assembly GCF_963422515.1). NCBI lineage: Eukaryota > Metazoa > Chordata > Actinopteri > Blenniiformes > Blenniidae > Blennius > Blennius ocellaris. Next base: position 13,636,998 of record NC_137668.1, read on the forward strand.
CTATGTGCACTGGATAAATACTAGATTTGACTGACACTCATACTACAACCTTGTAGAAGGCAATTTTCTCTGTGCTGTCAAATATTCATTATTTATGTGAGTATTAAAGACAAATACCACACCCAAAAGAACAGACCAGAAGTCTGATTCATGACTATGAGGTGAAGGTGACACATATGGCGGCTACTTTGATTTAAACAGACAGATAAGGCAAGACAGTGTGAAAAAAAACCCAGAAAAATGAGAAGAAATGAAAACTCAAGTAACAACCTCAGCAAAGTTTTTCCTCGCGCATGCACGCCAGTGTGTGTCACCTCACCACCGTGGGAAGATTTGCAAAATGCTCATTTTGATTTGAGGTCAACTGTCACTCTTCCCATTTGGTTTAACTCTGCATGTCAGGAAGCACACACAAACATACTCTGGAATGGCCCAACGCTACCCATCTGTAAGTCTGGCAGGTGGAGACAGGCCGGTTAATAACGCCACACCTTCATCTTCCTCCTCCTCAAAACAAAGCAGCAAGCAAAACAACAGAAACCAGCTTGGATTAACATTCATTTAGAGTGTTTGTGAACACTGGTTTCAACCAATCACTCTTTGCTCCCACAGAAAATATTCACCACCAGCCTGTGACGAATGCTCTGTACCTCTTGCTAATATTTGGCTAAACGGTGGGGCACAATGCAATGAAAATATCTATAAAGATAGTTTAAATTTCCTTTGTGTAATCTTTTGTAGAATCCAAAGTGGTCAAAATTCACATTCATACATTCTGAGCTTTATTTTTTTGTTTCATTACAATCTATAAATGAATAAGCAGTAACTTTTTCCTCTGAGCATTGTGACTGATATTACCTGAAGACGTGGGATGATTTGCTGGGAGGGATGGACGGGATCTACGGCCTCGAACTGATACTTACACCTTCTGTTGAATAATGTTTTAGTGTAAAAGTGCAATTTTGGGAAGTGAGCACAACAACCTTTGGCTTTAACTGTCCCCTTATGTGTAACTGTAAGAGCTAAAATAAAAGCCCATTATATTGTCGCTTAGAAGTTCTCAAGCAATATGGTATTGACAGAAAAGCAGATAAATGAATCGATTAACAAATAAGAAGGAACGGAGGAAGAGATGTACGTAAGGCCTGATGATGGTAAGACGTTCAACTTAATGATACAACCTGCAACTTGATGTGCAGTCTGGTCTGTTGTCTGAACAGACGCTAAAGAGTTAAACCAGGGGCGTCAAACTCATTTTAATTCATGCAACCCACTTCTCGAGTGGAGCCAGATGGGTAAAATAGTGCCACAATAACTTTTAAATTTAAACTTTATAGTTTTTATTTGTCATGGCGCAGAGTATACAAGATAAAAACGTTTATATTTTCACAAAACCAAACAGTTACTACCAAAAATGACAATCTCAGCATGAAGCCAATTGTGATGAAATCTTCTAGTGCAAAAGACAGTGAGATGCCTTAAAAAAAAAAAAAAAAATGTTTCTAAAGCTGTAGTATATTATGCATGTTTTTACAAATTTGAGAATTTATTATTTTTTTTTTAAATCAATGCGTTCTTTTTTTTTTATTAGATTAGAGCCTCTTGCAGGCCAGATTTGGCCCACGGGCCTTATATTTGACACCCCTGAGTTAAAGAAAAGACAGGATCTCAATGCTAATACTTTACTCTTGCCTCATGTCTGATGCATGCAGGTAATAATATCAATGAAAAACAGTCAGAAACTATCATGCATAAAAACATGACAATATAAAGCCGTTATTTTGGTTATTTTGACAGGCATATATGTGATGATACAGAATATCATAATAAAGTGACATTGAGTAATGTTAAAAACATGCAACAATATGTCACTGTGGCCCCGGCTGCTCTGTCAAATCATCTCTGACTAAAGTGACATGCAGGTTTCTCAACACAAAATAAAAATAGATAGCTGAACACTATTATAATGAGAAGAAATTGTTTTATTAATGTTTCACTTCTTTTCTTTCCCTTTGGTCGTTGGAGGCATCCGGCATTCTGCTCAGCATAGCTCACAGTTCCTCCCCGCTCGCGCTCTCTCCTTGGAGGGAAAGTCAAAAGGTTTTTCATTTATCTCAGACCGAAGACGAAGCACAAAACATGACTCCCATGAGGGACGCACGAGGAAACTGTGCGAACACCTTGCCCCAAATATCTGATCTTGGAGGAGCAGAAAATAGCATGCACGCATTTGTTTGCCGGGACCAAGACTTCCCTCATTCCCCAGACGCTGTGTTGTCATTGAACATTTTGCCGCTGTGTGTTCGGCATATAAAAATACATTTCGATTTTTATTGGGGGGGGAAAAAAAAAAAACACATCCCAAGAACAAAAGATAATTGTATTGATTTGCTGAGCATGTGGAGCAGTTCAAAAAGCATCTGTTGGTAATGTCTCCAGCTCTGAGGTGGTGAGCGTCTATTATGTGTGCATACGTGTGTGCATTTGTTTTGTTTGTGTGTCTAGATTGCATCCGTCTGTGTATGCTGTATTAAGGAAGATCATACCAATGCCAGATTTCAGATATAAAATGAATCATTGGGTTGTTAAATTTGGATTTGAAAGTAAGATTGAAGCCATAAAAAAAGAGCATAAAGTTTAAAACTCTTTTGTAGGTGTCGTTGCAACTGTGCCTCCGAGAGCAACAGCTTCAAACTGCACATATGGATCCATGCGACAGAGGCTTGCAGGTTGAAAAGTTGAAAAGAACTCATTTAAACTTTGTAATGCTCAGTGGACAGCACCTGTGTTGTCTGAGATATATAAATATTATCTGGAGTGTTCTCCTCCTTTGCTCTGCAACCCAGTGAACAAGCGCAGGCGACTTCAATGGCACGGCGTGCTGTGGTAACATTTGAAATGAAATGGCATTTCATGGTTGCTTTCACTGTGGCGCTTCATGGCTTCATCTGAACAAAGTCACCGGCAGCAGTTAATCAGAGTCGTCGAGAGGAACTGGTAATGTCAGTTATGGCTGATGGCTCAAAGACATATTTCCTCATCTATAGGCAAGTTACTCTCTCACGCACACGGACTCTCTCTCTTTCTCTCTTCTCTCTTTTTTTATTTTGCTGCCAGCCATGTTCAATCAGATTTGCATACGGATAACTACTCAGCTGCAACCTTCTGAATGTCCATGTGGAAAAAAAAAAAACAAAACCAAAAAATTAAACCCCTAAAACAACACAACCAATATATTATGAATCCAGCTTTCATCTTGTTTATTCTTCAAGACTTACTGGAAGCATCATGCAAACCTTATTGCAAGAAAAAGACCTGCATAAAAAAGACGAAGTGAGCATGTGGCCAAACTCACTCTGCCTCGTGCCACAGCAGGAATTATAAACTGCTGCTGTGACTCGAGTCTCATATGGACACAACGTGTTTGGCTTTATTATGACTGACTGAGATGGAATTGCAGATATTTATTCCACTGATATAATCCAACAAGGGATAAATCTGATATATTAAGTCAAGATTAATTTTCTTCTTTCACATATGATAATTGAATTATAGCTTCAGAGAAGTGCAACCCTCCCGTGCCGCTTTTGAAGGGGACCTTCAGGGAGGCCAGACTCCGGGGGCAGATTTCTAACCTCTTCACAGGGAGGGTCACCTGCAGGAGGAAAGGGGAGCAATTAGACCTTCAAAGGCACGTTGGTGGGACTGACTCAGGACTGGCCCACACCTATCGTGCATTAAGCCACATACATTTGAAAACAAGCGCACAACCACTTTCTGCACACTGAAAACAAGACAAAAAAAAAAAAAAACAAACATATATTTTTGTCTTCCCTTTCACCTACATACACTGTGAAAGTTTGAATCTGGTTATCTGTCTTGGTCTCTTGGCTACAGGGCTTGTGGGATATCCCTGCTTCTTGGCATTCGTTTCAAACAGGCTGGAAAAACAGGCTTGTGTGTGTATGCATCTGTGCTTCTGACTCATTCACCATGTGAGTGTGTCTTTTATTTTCGTCGGAGTGAGTTTATCTGTGCAAGTGTGCCTGCATCTCAGACATGTGGACTTTATATGCACTTTTTATTTGTGTATAAACTTGTGTTTGCCTGCACTAAGATCTACACAGAGATGTACGTTTAAAGGAAACCTGAGGTGACAAATATGTTCAGACCGGACGATTAAGTGAAGAAAAGAATGACATGGTATTATTTAGTTTCCCAAAAGTGAATCAACCCTCTCTTGACTTTTCCTATGAGCAACAAAAGGATTACAAAATGCTCTTCTGCAGGAGGCTCTTGTCCCTATACCGTACTTAATGTTTCATCGTATATTTATATGTGAATGTTTAAGAAAAAAAACAAAACTCCAAAGTTCAAAAGTCCTCAATGCTGTTATTTTATTGGACAGACGTTTCTAGGGGCTGAAAAAGTTTAACATTACATATCATGTTACTGACACACTGCAAGCACCGGATTGCGTAAAAAAAAAAAAAAAAAAAAAAGAAATGTTTTATGTAATAGCATCTTCATTTGCATCTTGGTGAACAAATTGTATTCCATTTTTTTTGTGTAAATTATTGAGCTCATGATATGATTTTTGAGGCAAAGTTTGCAACACACATTAAAGAAAGGTATCCGTTTACGTCTCACACGGTTTCCCTAAGAACTCACACATGCACTTCTAACTGCTGCTTTTACTGCCTCCTGTCTGGGCTTTCAGGTCACCTCTTACCTTTAATTACCTCCATCCGTCTGTCTCTGGCTCCTTACATCCTTTTATTCATTCTTCTCATAACTCTTGAGTCTCCAGTTTGAATAGCTCAACTACACAAGGATGATATATGACCAGACAACAGACAAACATTTGTTGTATATGTTTCCTGTAATTTATTGAACTGTGATCTTCATCACATCTCCAAACTTTCTGCTTAAATCATAGAGAAAACGGCAGTCGGTGTGTTCAATGGTTTGTCATTTTACAGGTGTAGTGTTGTCTGTTGAGGTGGAGATTACACACGAGGACCAACTGCATGACAACAACAGTAAACGCATGAACAAAGTAAAACATTCGTATAAGCGAGTGACATGGTGGGATCTTTTCCATGTATAAGGTATGAAGAGGTTATTTTTTTCTATTCAACTTAGGGAACATGCAAACTCTGAAATGAATGGTTCCCAAACCTGGACTTGATCGGAGGACATCTTGTTACTGAGCGAGTCTCTTAATCATTGCGCCATCATGCAGCTCTAAGGCTCAAGCAACTAAAACAAAACAAATCATGATCACAGGTCAGTAAACACAAATAAAAACAAACTGTTGGATACTTTACTATTAATCCTTTCATTTCAAGTTTCTTTGTTTGTAATATATACATCCAAACTATGGTCACTTTACTAATGTACAGCTTGGAACGTTCTCTTTTTTGCACATGCTCTTCCTCTGCCTCTCTTCTAGCCATGTCCGGTCTCTGTCTTGTCATAATCCATCTTGATCCGTCAACTGATTCAGACTTAAGCATTCACTTTATTTCAGAAGCCACAGAGCGTGAAGGCCAAATGTTTGTTGATCTCAGTTACAGCTCATTTTTCAGGAACTGTCATGAACACACACATACACAAACACACACACCCTTACTGATGTTTCTTAAATTCCACTTCATCTGTTCCACCTAAATGTTTTGGAAACCAGTATGATGTTGGTGCAATGCTTTACGGATGTGATTAATCTCATGAATGTATTTGATATCCGATAATGTCAGTGATCCTTCAACTGTGAAGGTTTGGTAAGTGTTTGGTGAGGGTGTGTAAACTTTTATAATGACCAGGCAAGAAAATGGATATTGATGAAAGGCAATGAGAGGACTAATGGTATTTTACCATCTTAATCAGGCACATAGATCATGTTAAACTCTTTAATTTTTATAGGTTTAGACTTTATTTAATCCATGTCAAAGCTTTATTTCAAGAACTTTTAGGTTGGGGAGAAAAAGCTAAGAACTCTGGTAAAAACTTTCAAAATCATCACCATATTAAAAGTAACAAGACAGTTGAAAAAAATAATTCAAATAGGAAATGCAGTTATTTGTTTCAAATGCAACATTAAATATTTGTCAGGGGAAAAAAAGTACTTAATTGAAGTACCTCAGAAAGTACAGTAACAAAGTACGGGTACTGTATTGATATTCACTTGAGAGTTTTAGTATTAGTATTAGTATTAGTATTAGTGTTAGTATTAGTATTAATATTAGTATTAGTATTGATATTAGTATTAGAATGATGTAGGAACTTTGTATTCAATTGGGTCAGTGGTTATTCAATTTTTTTCTTAAATTTTATTTCGTTTCATATTTTTTTCTTTCTGAAGTGTACCAATGTCATCATTTAACTCGGGCACCACTTAAGTCGAAACACCAAATTTGGACAGCAAACAGGAGCACGAGCTCCACCTGTTCCCATGTGGGGGGAAAAAATCAGGAAGTCAACAAGAAGACGGCCGACACAAACGTGCAGCAGGTGAATCATGTTTTACCTAATGTAACGCGGTTTATGAAATGTGTTTAATAAGAGAAAAAGTAATTATTTACATAATTACACTGAAAGAAATTATCATTGTGACTAGTTTCTAATAAAATATCCCATGACACTCGAGAGAAATCAACCATACAACACATAAAGCAATAAAAGTACACTGTAAATGCAGTGTTAATTGTTTTTCAGTCATCTGAAGTTTTATATTTAAACATTCTTTGCAATATTTTTGTTTTGTTGTTTGTCCTAACACCAAACATTCTCACTATTTTCATATGGAGTACTCTGATGATGTTTGTCTCAGTTTATTCATGTTGCTACTATGAAATGAGCTGAGCCTTCTTATCCTTTTGCAGTTATCTTGACAACAAGCCAGTCTGTGGTGAAATGCAGCTGAATAAGCTGGTAAGTGGACTCAGTTTTACAAACGTTTTGTGAAACTTAAAAAACAAATGAAGTTTGTATTGACTTATCATCTTCATCCTGATGTTTTCTGTTTGTTGCATTATTAACTTGTGTTGTTGATATGAACCTGGCCAAATAAAATGCACATAACAGCAATTTTATCATCGGAAGATTAAGAAAAGCAGAAAAAAAAGTTTTCCTTTTGATGCAAAACTGCTTCACAACTGCTCTACTGCATGGAACATGAGTGGATGCATTTATTATAAGATGCTGCAAAGTTTTACATGCCTGTATCTCCTTTTCTGGCCAATTATTTTCTTGAGCAATTTCAGCTTTCATTTGAGATTTGGGCGTGAAATGTGGCAGCAAAATTACAGCAAATGGCTTTGTACTGCAGCCCTCCTCCCCTTTAATAGACCAGGTTAGTCTGAAAATCTCCTTGACTCAAGTTGTTTAATGACCATAGCTAATGCTGCTGTGCTCTCCCCTCTCTTTGTCTTGTCTGGGTAGCCAGCCTAATCGCTGCTGACAGTCAGCTTTGCTCTTTTATTAGCTCTGCGTCGCTTGCAATCAGTGACAGTGAAGTCAGGCAGCAGGAAGGGCTTGTGTGAACTCAACACCCACTCCGGCCCAACGTACACACACACACACACACACACACACACACACACACACACACACACACACACACACACACACACACACACACACACACACACACACACACACACTCTCTGATGTGTGTATGTGCATTTTCACAAGTAACCTCTTCATGATCCACGTCAGCAAAACACAACCTCCACATTTGGACACATGTGTTTGCTCATCAGTTCATAATTACACACACAGGCAGGCATGTAGAGCGCACATTTCTTTCTGTATGGTGTATATAAATACATTTGCACTTGCTTTCAAAAATAATGCAAGCGCCTCGACTGGACAGCCACTGGCCGCGCTTGTATGTGGGTCAGGCCCATGCAAAGCTGTATTGATTTTTGAGCTGTGTGTGTCCACTGCGTGCCCCCATGTTCAAAAGGCTGACTGCTAATACGACAGCTCGCAAGCATATCAAAACACACACACACACACACACACACACACACACACACACACACACACACACACACACACACACACACACACACACACACACACACACACACACACACACACACACACACACACACACACAGACAAGAGGTTCCACAGTTTGCCAGCCTCTTCTTGTCAGCGCCCTGCGAATTGGCAGACAATGAACTTGTTTGATAAAGAGGAGGGCTGACATTCGAACGGGCAATTTGTGAGCGACAGGGCGGGAGAGGGGGAGGAGGGTGCGGGAGGGGGTCAGGAATTTGCTTCACGTCCTTTAAAGAATGTAGCGTCACCCATATGTCCGTCTGCCCTGGTGCATACTCGATGGAGTGGAAGAGCAGGGATGCGAGAGTGCTCTCTCTTTTTCTTTCTCTCTGCATTTCCAGTCTATTTTGTAGGGCTGACAAGCCTTTCTCTTCACTCTGGTGCAGATCAAAAGCTTAATGCTGTTTTGTCTATTGCATTAAACCAAGCAGTGGCCATTTAGGCCACTATGTAGGCCACAGAAGAGACCGAGAGCTGTATAACCTGTGCTGCACATTGCTGAGGTCAAACCAGTGCACCACATAGTCACAGTGACATATTCACAAGATATATATTAAAAAAAAAAGAAGAAGGAAACTAATGTCTCATATACTCGACAACCAGCACATTTTAACTTTTCTCAAATGTGTTATGCACTCTTTTTAGCACTTTAGAAGGAGCCCTTATTAATCTCCTTAACTGCAGGTTTGTGCCCAATATTTACCACTGCTGACCTTTTGACCCTTGCCATTGGCTAACAACTAATGTTGAAAATTGGCTAATTTGTGAAATGGCAGAATTTCGGGCTAAAGACCACTTAGAGCTGGCTCATCTGAATATAAGCTTCACGCTCAGGGGAGGGCAGGCATGGGGCAGCAGTGCTACCAGTGTTGGTGAGGTGTATTTTCAAGAATTGCCCATCTGAAAGAAGCCAGACATCTCTCCGCCTCACATCAATCTGAGTAACTGAGGCTTTCACTGCTTCCATTATCTTGCCATTCGTTATCCTTGTATGCTGTAGGCCTTTTCTCAATTACAGCCATTTATGGTTTCTGGAGTAATTACATCAAACTTGAGTCAGTTACCTGTAAGGTGTGCTCTACTGTAAATTAATTTGGAAGTTTCTGTCTTACTCCCTTTTCATTTGGTAGTAATGGGCTGCGCTTGTTCTCATGCGAGACAACCAGAGGGCTGAATGGATTCTGAACTAAGAAACTGACCTCATGAGGAAAGTGAGGAATCCAAGGGTGCAGAGCAATTTCCATTCAAGCCGGGAGACAGAGCATGATATGTGACAAATGATGCCATATTCTGACATGCTCTTACATGGAAAACAAAACAAAAAAATGAAGAGTTCATTCATAAGGTTTTTGACCTTTACACCTGTAAATAATCCTATGTCTGTGTTACATTTGATTATTTTTGAATAAAAAAAAAAAAACAAAGAAAAATTAAACAGGGTTTCTTTTCATGGATTAATAATACAAACAAATGACTCATTGAAGCTACAATCTGTTTCATAGAACAAGGAATATTTTTTATTTCTACTATCCTTTTAAAGTAAAACAAGATAAACTATTCCTCAGTGGAGAAATTCAAATTTAAATCAGTGTAAATAACAACAATAGAAATAGATAATCAGGTGAAAAGAATTTATAAGAGCTGTAACACAAAGTATACAGTATATGAAATTAAATGCAAAATAATTAAATGGATTTTTCAATAGCAGGTAGAACAGCATAACTTTATCTGATGTGTATGATCATTTAAACGTTTGCATTGGCCTCACTTTTCTGTAAACAGTTCTCAATGCGTGTTTTTTTTTTCCTGGCACTCAATAAATTTGAGGTTAATTGGTTAACCTTGCTCTCTGTATTTGTCCTGTGATAGACTGGAAACTTATCCAGCCTTTAGTTATCTGGGATCTGCTCCACTGCCCTGCAACCCTGACATAAAGTGTCACTTGAAATTCAAGACTGTAGAATCTCGATGATCTTGGAGAAGTTGTGAATCTTGGTGTCCTTGCTTGAGAACCATCTGCGATTGTAATAGTGTTTGTTGTGACTCCTTTGTCTTTGAAAAAATACCTTCTTGAGATCCTGAGTGTATTTTTCTGATCATTTGGAATCAAACTATTCCTATAAATGCTCAGCATTGTGCTGTATGTCACAGAAAATAGCTATAACTCACTTGCATTTTCTTTTACAGATTTACACCAAAATGCAGCATGATTACATAAGTACTTGGGGAAAAAACAAATTCATTCAGCTCTTCTTCAAGTTTTACGCGCTGTAATTTGTGTGTTGGATGTTTCACTCTCTCGGTTACCTTCAGCATATTTAGCCAGCCCTTCATTTGCACTCGTCGTTTAGGCTAACAGCTTATTCAGCCTGTTTATGGATGGCCCCTTAGAGCTAAATTAATAGAAGAGGCTTTGGGGACCAGAGAGGAAAGTCATAAGCAAGACTGTAATGCTCATTTGCAACGTAGAGGCTAATTACTGATTTGCCACTCTCCAATCTTGTTTCATAATACGTTCACGACTCAACTTCTTTTGTGTTTTGGTGCCTGCGAGCGATGTATGACTTTTATACAACAGAGGATGCTTTGCTTCTGTCTTCTTTATAACTCCATGTGCTGGAGATGTAGAGTTCTGAGATTTGCCCCACAAAGACTCACATCTAACACATGTGAGGAAGGATGGTGCTGCACTTGCCTTCAGCTTTGACAGTCCTCTCTTTAGTTGCTTTTTTTCTTTTGTCTCGTGCAGAAACCAAAAAATTGAAATGACAACATGCAACTACAGGAAAGAGTGCAATCAGACTTCCATCATCCCACTATGTTACTCCGTGATCAAAAATGAGCCAAAGCTGCACTTAACTCATAGCGCATAACAGATTTTGAGCAACAAATGTGATAGTATATCATATGCAGTAATGTATAATCATTTAGAAATACAGCATGTGAAGCAGCCAGTTTTAATATACATACAGATAAACTGTCATGCTTTCAGATATTAAATGTCCTGAAATAAGAGATAAAATGCAGATTTGACACCACTTGCTGGGTTTACATCTCTCAACTTACCACTCACTCCAAAAAGCTATATTAATATTACATAATAATGGGGTGTCATGGCTTGGGTGTGTAGAGCGGTTGTCTCCCAATATGGTTGTCCACATGCCGAAGTGTCCCTGAGCAAGACAATGAACCCCAAATTGCTCCCAATGGATTGACAGTGGCATGGCAGCCGCCTATGTTGGTGCGATTAATATGTAAAGTGTTTTGGGACTGCACACTCAGTTGAAAACTGCTAAATAGGTGAAGTCCATTTACCATCCATTTAATTTCTTAACTGAAAAACAGATCTTCAGTAGAGTAGAACTGTGGAATAACATGCAAGCAGTTAAAGAATTAGCAAGCCTGAGCAGCATTGACAACTTGCATTAGCTGCTGCATTATTGATTCCTTCCTTTTATGTACTTTTCATCTCGGATTAAACAGCTTCCCCGCAGTTTGCATTGATATCATTCTTTCAGTAAACCAACAATGTCAGTGGATTACGGAGCTTTAGAGCCTACATTCTTAAAAGTTCAGCAACTATAAGTGTTGGGTGTGAGCCTTCAAAACCTGAACTATGATACAATTATATGTGTCACGATTTTTGTAGGCAAAGACTTTGATATTCTGTCTGGATCCAAGAAGGAATTACTGCTAATTATGTAGTGGTAAGTGAGCTTCACTATCTGATCAGAGCATATCCTCCTTTTTAGAGCCCTTTACCCTGGAATCAAAGAGAAGCTTAGCAAGTAAATAAAGAAACCCCACCCAAAACATAAAAATAGAAAATAACTGAAGTAAAGTGGAGGAATTACGTGGATTGATTGCAGCTTCTTTAAAGTTACACCATGTTTCTATATAGAAAAAAAGAAACAAAGCAAAGTCAACGGAGATGAAGTAACAAAATGCCTTGTGTTTTCAAGTATTGGTTTGTCCTGTCTAATCACAAATAAAATAAAGGAAAATGATGAAATCCCTTCCAATTTTAACCCGGAGCTATTGTAGCACAAACATTTTTACGCTACCTGTTTTGCTGCTCCTTTTTCTTATTGTATTAACTTCAAATATCAGTTTCTTTCAAGAAATTGTAACACTCAAATTATTCTGAATCTTTCTTCACTATAACTTCCCCCATTTCCATTCATAGATCCATCTCATTCGTCGCTTTGGGGTCGCAGAGAGCTGGCACCGATATGTCAAGGGAGGTGTACATCCTCGGCAGGTCACAGAGAGACAATCACACACACTCACTGTCAGCCCGCCAGGAAAATCAGCATCACCTATTAACCTCAAATGCATGTCTTTGGACTATGGGAGGAAACTGGAGAATCAGAGAACACCCATACATATGCAGGGAGAACCTGCACAGATACCAAGATCAGAACAAGATAATTAAATTAAATGTAACTTGGGAGTTACTTTTGCTTGTAACTGGCCACTTTGTATATACAGTCAATAGCAAATGAACTTCACTACTAAAAGAATCAACGAGCAATTGTGATTAAATACGGATTTTCTGTAACATGGCCCCACAGGAGGCTTATCAGCTGTGTTTTTATCAGTTGTTTCCAAGGTAAACCGTAAAACAGCAAGAACAATGCAAATTAAAACAACGCTATTGAGAAGTTTAGGCTTCAGACTGTGTTATCTTTAAAGACACATGGTGACACATACTGCCCCTGCCCTCGAAAGCAGCACTTATAGTCTTAACTGTGAGTTAACGTTGGTATGAGGAGTGACACTCTGCCCTTGCTGTGTTAACACAGTGGTGCCGACATGGGAATGCAATGTTCCAGCCAAGAGAAAATTGATCAGTGCCTAAGTTGGCGGAAGCGTCTGAGTGAGTTTCTGTACTAACAGGTGTAAAAGTCCCCATGAATGCTGAGTGGAGGCTGCATTAATGTTATTCCTGAAAGTGTGGAAGGTATTTCCATGGGTTTTTCTCCACTGCAACTTTGAGATTGGCTAATGCTAAAGGCGATTTTATGCCCTGAAGCATGTAGTTGGGGCCGCATTTTTGAAGGGACAGAATTTCGACAGCGTACACCTCCTCGGTGTTTGCATTTGGAGAGTTCTTCTGAAGCTTTCCTGTCACCCGCACATGACTGTGGCGGTAGACTTTCTCTGATATAAATGCTAATTGCGAAACAAAACTGCTTTCAAGGATAAAAGTGTTGAAACTTCACAACATTCATTATGAATTCAGCACAGAGAAATACAGTGTTACCTCAGTGAACTTCCACATCTGAACATGTCCTCGCTTCGCTTGTGCGTTAATATGTCCGTGCACACACACAGTAGTAAACCGAGTGTTGAATCATTAACTGTAGGAAATAGATCATTAAAAGTTCAAAAGAGATCTAGGTTAAACTCACAGAGTGAACATTATACCCTTTAAAAAACTTAAAAGGCAAGAGGCAGAGGACACATGAATAGTCCAATGAGCTCGCTACTGCCTGGAGGGTCAGCGTTGCATGTCCATTGAAGACAAGCCGAAGTGGAGTTGGTCATTGAACATTTACATTTCAAACATTCTCCTGGATATTTAGACAGATGTGTGGGTTAGTGAGTGACCTCACAGATCATGGTTGAGCTCATTTCTGGCAATCAGCTGCTTTTCCAGCTGGAGTTTAACCTGGACAACTCCATTTCCTGGTTTGTTCATTTAGGCAGGATACATCCCAGTGAGCCAACAATGAATTGGCGTTTTAAACCGTAAACAAGCATATAAACCTTCTGCACAGCGTTCCACAGGATAAGCCTTAAAATTAACCCCAGCATTCACTCACACGCTTTCCCTCTTTGTTTTACGTGAGCTGAATCCTTTTTTTTTGACACACGTAGTTTGCAGTAAAATGAACAGTTGATGCTACTGTTTATACTGATGCAAATGATCAGTTTCATAAGGGAAAAACACAGGAGTTGTTCGGGCCAAATGTGTGATATGTATCAAAAAGCTGCTCAGGTTTTTAAAATAGAACAGCACAAACATCAGTAACTCGGTTGACGAGTTGAATTGTGAAAATAACGGAGATTAAATGGAATGTGCCAGAGGTTATGCGTAGGCAAACCATCAGAATTTGCTAATTAATTGTACTTTGTCTTATGTTATGTTCTCTGCTAATGCCTGTCGATGCTTAAGATGCCACTGAGGAAACTCGCAATACAATTTGAGCTTCAATTAATTAATTTAGAAACGAGTCAAAATAATGGAATGGGCGTGTAAAATGCTCAAAACAACATCTCTTCTAACTTCACAAATCTATGAAAGTTTACTCGTCAGATTAAGTTGCCGACCATTCATCTTCATGTTGTCAGTGGTTACACATATTGAAGTAAACACACCACTCCAAAGACTGTCAGTTTTTGATAGCTACTACTGCAACTATCACAGCAGCAACAATCTTATAATGTCATTACACCACCTCCAGGGAATTTAAACTGTTAAGCACTGGAGGGGTGCTATAATTGCCCTGATTTTCTGCAAATGGCAGGGATGAAACTTTGGCTTTCTTGTCAAGTCAGAGACGATAAACAGATCCGCAAAGTAACTGCATTCAGTCGGCTGGCAGGGCACCAACTTCTGAGCTCAACTTTTGGAGAAACCGTATCAATACCATTCACCTATTTACATGACCATAAAATCTAGTCATCTTTTTTCCGAAGGTATTACATGATCTTGCAAACAGCATAGTCCAATAAGTTCTGTCCAGTAATGGCAGCTATCTGACTATATTTTGGGAAAACCAATTAGCACACCGAGATTTATCATTGTCTTTGTGCTTTTATGCTGTTTTTATAACTGTGCATGTGTAAGATAAATTAGGGAAAAAAACAAGTGACCTATACTGTGAGTGGAGGACAGAAGATAACAATGTGCAGCAGTGAAAGTCAAATTTGAGCTTTTTCTAAATTTTAAATAAACCACATTTTTCAATTATCTTACATTATTACAAATATCTTATCACTCCAAGTTATTAACCCTAACTAACCCGAACCCTAAATCTTTATTATCAACCACCTTAATGAATTTTATTCAGTTTTGATGGAGGTTATATTTTTGACAGATCTATTTTTACACCGCCTGCTCAGTGAACGTCTGTAATTGTCCCAAACGTGTTATGTTGGTGAGTTTATGCTGGTTGGAGTTTAGAGGACTGAGATTAGTCAATGTCATGGCAAGAGCGCCAGTCAGTCTCAGTTCAATGACAAGTTTGCTGTGCTTCTAATTTTATTTGTTTCCATCTAATATACTGCTTTGTCTTTTACCAGAGATCTCTTTAAATCATAAAGTCACTACCTCTGGAATTTAATATGTAAATGTAAACGTATGATTTGCTTCTTCACTTTGGTATCCACTCAGCTAAGCCATAACTACAATCATGTAACACTTTAACCAAGCATTGCTGGCTTTCCCATTGGCACCACTTCATTTTCTGTATTTCGTTTCTTGAAGAGCATGAGTCATAAAATCAGCTTTTGCAACCGATAAAGTCTAACTCGTGTGTCTGTAACTTGACATCTCAGAGTATATTTTATATCATATCTTATACATACCAAGACTTTGAGCCAGTGACATACCACTGCCTGTGGCCTCTTGATCTTTGGAGGAGATCATAAGACCTCCGCTGCACGGTGACATCACTGCTCCTCCGAATGAATGGCAGAGAAAGAGAGAACGTATTTATAGTACAAAGTTTCATTCTGACAATTGTCTAATTTCCTCAAGCGATTTGTGCGTGAACTTGCAGTCTGTCTGCTCATCAAAGGGGCAGATTCACTGCCTGTCAAGAGGCGCATAATAAATGCTTGTCATACGGAGGCAGTTGCATGCAACATGCCGCTTGTTGGTCAGCAAGATGTTTCTCCCCTTTGCCCTCAATTTCTCTGAGATCGTGCCCTAATGATGACCCTAGGCTCACTTTTAATCACTATTTGCATTGCCCTTTTTAACAATTATTCCACTCCTCTGCACAATTTTAAGTGTAGAAGGATGAGATGGATTCCTGTGATTAACTTCCATATAGACACTATCTTCTGGGGCCATGTCAGTTTTCTCTTCAACATATGACACATCCAAAGGAAATGATATAAAAATTTTGAAGTGCTGCCCTCCACGAGTTTTCATCTTTAAGTTTACTTCTTCAGCATTTGCTCTCAAGTTTGATGGAAGCAAAGTTGAGGCTTAACATAGAAGCCATTTTTAAAAAATGTCACTCACTCCCACTCTTGCAACACTGCGTGAACTCTGTGGTCAAAGAGAAAAGCTTAAAAAGTGGATGCTGAAGTTTTCTGAAAGGATTAAACTCACACTTCAGTGTCATATTAAAATGTACTTTTGTTCATGACTTTTTTAAATAAGTCACTTATATAGTAGGCATCTTCTGTAGAGTTCTGATTAGGTTTACATAGCAAACACAGCATAATACAGTATGATTTGCTATTGCCTGTGCTGTATTAGAAAAGCAGGAATGCTTATCCTTTGCCATTTTGAGAACATATATTAAAATTTAACATAAAGTAATGGTAAGATTTTTGATGTAAGAAATCACTGTTCAAATCCAGGAAATTCATTTCTTGCGCTGCAGAGCCACATTCATGAGTAATGCACATGTGAATACTAAAGTAGCCTTCAAGGTTCATGCATTTTTCCTTTATGGACAAAATTATTAATAGCATCATATTTCTTCTCTGCCTTGAATACGAAAGGAAATATTTTGACAAAGGAAAGGAGGTCCAGGCCAAATAAACATTTGTTCCAATTAATCATTTTATTATAAAATAAAGGGAGCTTTCTACACCCCACTGGCCTTCCTGTGAAGCTGTGACATCACCTTGAGTCAAAATGTCTTCGGCAGCTGCCCCTGTAAGTCACATCTGTATCTATTTAGGGAAAATCTTTACAGAGATTAATTATTTTTGAGCAACCAAGGATGAATCTCTTGTGTTTTCTTTGACCTTGTGAGCCATCTACAAAAAAGTGGAGCAATCGATCGCTACCCTCTGTAGATACCACAATATCGTATTTTGGAATGAACAGTGAAGGAAAAAAAAAAGAGAAGTCAAGCCAGATGAACAGCTGTATTGAGATAAACCGTCACCCCATATGCTGAGGGAAAACAATCTCTGCACATTATGGAGACTGAAGATGAAAAAAAAAAAAACGCTTAATCAACTAACATTGATATTACTTCTGGCAATTAGGAGCATGCTGGTAATGATATGAGTTTTCAGCTGTAAATAATTATGCTGCCTGCAGGCCATGCTTTAATTCTCGGCTGTATCTATAAACAATAATCAAACCAACAGCAGCAGGCTAAAAGTTGGAGATTTGTGGTTTGCAGAGCAGCGGTTGAGGAGCAGCTTATTGGAGCCCCGTGGTGATGCCAGAAGTCAGGGTCACCTTCAGGTGCTCTCTCATCTGAACACCAGCACGCTAATGCACAGCTCTATTGATCTGCTGGAATATGTTTACGCAACACAAGCACATGCAGACTTTATTTTCACTGTTGAAGATTATTATTATTACAAAATAATCTCATTGAGGCCCACCGATTTATTTGACATGCATATAAATGTCGCAAGATGGCCTACTTACTTTTGGAGATTCAGGTTTTTGTTGACACTGCAGCCAATATTGTGACATCCTACAGGTGAACACTCTTGTTTTCTTCACAGCTGCCACAATCTGTAAGAGTTTCAAGAAAACAAAGGCGAAAAAAAAAAGAAAACAGCCACTAATACATGAGTGAGACTTGACAGCTAACTTTTACTCACTGTCAAACAGGAAGCGGCAACCTGCTGATGTGTAAGGACTAAGATGAAGTGCATAATTAAAGAAACATATGAACGCCAACACTGGGTTTGAGATTAATTAGGTGTGTGTCAATACGCTCATCAATATCCGATTAACTAATGACACATGGCCCAATGAGAGCTATTGATCTCCTCCAAGTATGCAGTGTTAATAGGTTGAAGTCGACACTCAACTGGAGAGCTGACAGACACTGCGAGGAGAGTTTCGCGGCGCGACGGAATATTGGGCTCCTCAAACTCGGAAGTGTCCCCTTGGTCATACGCAGTGAAATCTCATTCGTGCAATACATTCTCATGGGATTCCAGTGATTGCTGTGACCACAACTCAACTTATTCAGCTTTGGTAGAATTCCCATCCTTTCAGTGATAATTAAAAATGACCCCAAAGGAGCCCCCTCCCCAAAAAGAAAGAGAAAAAAAAAAACAGACTCAATCTAGATTAATGGTGGTGGAATGGCCAACATCATAAGTTAGCCCCTTTATGATAATGATTGTAATGATAATAATGAACACTTGGATGAAGGATGAACAATCCCCTGTCCTGGAGTTGAATCCCTATACAGGTTAATTAGGTAAGATAACATCATTAGCCACTCTCATGCCTGCACAGAGAATTAATTGGATAAGATGGAGATTTAAGTCTATATTTAATCGCATAAACGATCAATGACAGCTTAGCCAGATGATGGGAGGTCCAAATCGGTGGGCATCTTATTTAGATCTCATTTAACCAGCTTAATGAGCAAAAAAAAAAAAATAAAAAAAAAAAATATATATATATATATATATATTCCAGTGGTCTGTGACATAGGTGCTGTAAAGATCTCTTTGCACGCAGTGTGTTGAGCAAAATGTGCGTTAATGATGTGCTGTTGTGTCCTGTTAGTGTATGATTGTTTTCAGCTTAGTTTGATAATCAAAGCGGGGCTTTAATAAGGGTCACATGAATGAACAGGAAGTGTTCACAGTAGTCATTGTAAACTTAGGTTAAAACAAACACAGATGCTATAGTTACAAAACAAATGAGGGTTATTCATTGCTGATACATTAGAGCAATCTCTCTTCCTCAGTTGAAAAGGCCACCAATGGCCCGATGGCTTTGCAGTCATAAATAAAGGGCAGTCTGACTGTTTGTTCTAAGGGAAGCATTAGCTGTAGTTCATTAGCTGTTTTAAGGGGACATTACTGTTGATATGCCTTATGCCAATCGTTTGTTTTTTTTAAAATCTACCAATCATTCACTGCAGCTGTATTGTGTGGTTGTCTTTTACTGAGGAATACGTTTGTGAACAGTTCCCTCTAAATAATGCATGTGGGGAACTTTTGTATGAATGGCAATGTGCCATAATAATGGATGTTTACCAAGCGGTGTGAGCACTTTTAAGTTCAGTTCAGGAGAGGACATTGTCATCAACACAGAGGTGACAAAGCAACCTGTTTTACCTGTAATATCTGTGTTCTCTTGAAACCATGAAGTGAAGATCCCTGTAACTAGACACCGCGCTATACACCCCATTAATAATTCAGTATTGTTGAAGTTCAAAATGCAAACAGTGATACCATCTGGTAGATGAAACACAGATGAAACTTTATCTTTGCAACTCAACGGTCACCGGTTCGGTCAAAGCGTTGATGTTTGGCTTATCCTCTCATAAAATGTGACACTGTGTAACCCACAGTTTCTATTTTATTATTATTAAATTTTGATTTAAAACATGTTTTGTATCAGAAATATCTGATTTATTTTAACTCAATTATCACACACTTTTCCTTTCAGTCAGGGAAAGTGAACATGAGGAGGCCAACTGACACCGCGTGTCCATGTGTGTTGTTTAGAAGCACGTCACTGTCACCTTGACAACGGAAGTGTCGCTGACTATGGATTCGCTTCACACGGTAACTTGCCTCTTAATTCTGAGCTATGACACATATCTATACAGTTCCTATATAATGTGGTACTTCTTTGCAGTAGATTTTATTTAAATTGCAGTCAGATCAAATTACATACTATGTATTAAAAAGTACATTTTATGTCTTTTTGTGACCCATATACATTTTTAGTGCTATTTATATCTAATCATATTTTTTTATAGTGTTGGCTTAAAGTCTTGATATCACATTTAATGGCTCAAAATGAAACATACAGTATGTGACTGAGTGTCTGCGACTCTGTCTCTGTGTGCGTACATTGTGATGATGATGATGATGATGATGATGGTGATGATTGATCTGTCCAAGGTGTAGCCTATTTTGGGTCAGAATAAGCAGGGATTGACAACAACAATTTGCAACCCTAAGTTGGATGAAGTGGTAAAAAAAAGATGCCCGTATGTATGTTTGTTAGCATATTTAGCTCAAGTTGTGGATTTTATTTTTGGATTCATTTGTGAGATCATGCTTGTTGGCCATCGTATGTTGTTTTTCTCGAGGAAATGCTGAAAATGTTAACGTCATCTCTCTGTTTTCATCCCTGGCCGCTTTACAGAACTCATGCATACATGACTTGCTGAAATTCACCAAACTATACTTCACTGTTGCTCACTTAACTCTGCGCTTAAAGTGGACTCCAAAGTGCAAAGAGTACATGTAGAGTAAATATGCATGCAAAATGTCTCCGTTGCCCAGTGAAGAAGAAAGAGTGCCCTTTTTTTTTTTTTGTCGTTATTGTTAGCTGTGTCAACCCCGAGTCTTGAGGGAGACCGGCTGTTGTCAAACATGAAGAAAAAAGCCTCTGTCCACAAGCAAATAAAATATTCTTTGGTGCACGATGCCCTGTCCCTCTGTGACTATTGAATTACACCCATGATCCGTGTTGGTGGAAAAGAAAAAGAATGTCAAGCAAAGACTTCAGGTCACACTATGCCATAGAAAGGGGGGTGGGGGGGGGTGGTGCTTTGTCTTGTACAACACTGATCCCACTGTCATTCTGGATTAGGAGTTGATTGAGCTTAGCTGAGGAGATGACAGAGGAGATGGTCATTCTCAGGGCAAAACAGGGAAATGGGAAGAAAAAAAAAGGGTTTCCATGAAGACTTGTAATGAATCAGTCGGTCTCTAATATTTCTTTTCTAATATTTGTGGTGTCCCCATCTGTAGGTTTTTATTATCCTAGAAATTAGTTATTTGTTAGACGTATTGTTTTATTCATGCTGAGTTCAACACACGAAAGTTTAGGGAATTTCAGTGGTCATGGAGTTGGACAGAGGTATCTTTAAAAGCTGACAAATGCCAAGATATTTAACGGCAACCAATTGACAGCTGTGCAGGCTTTTTAAACTTTGACCAGAGCTGCTTATTCCAGGCATGTTCCTCAGAGTAAAAGGGGGGAAAAGAGTTTTGTGGAATACAGGTCAAAAACAAATGCATTTTCAGGAAACCCTGTAAAGATCATTTAGCTCCATGCTGGCTGGTGTTGGCAGTGTGCGTCTGCATGGGTGCAATGTTCAGGAAGCACACGAGATAATTTAACACAGGAGTGAACTCGCACATGGATGTCTCTTTGGAATGATACAAAACTCAAGTCCAGAAAGTACACCGTACTCCGCACGACTTTAGGGGTTTGTTGCGTGTTATTGTAATGTATTCGCATATGGCTTTTGACAGAATGCATGAACTTTGAGCAGAAAAGTGAGTCAGTCATTTATGTGGTTAACAACAGTGTTGGCAATCTCTTTGGTTAGGGAGTCGGTGTTTGGCAGAAGGCATGCAGTTTTAACAACTGATGGACTTTCTTGCTTCCTTTTTTTCACAGCATCACAGATTTACTGCCTGTGTAAAACATTCACACTCGCGCACACACCAGCACAAACATCGCTTTTAGGAAGCCAGAAAAAACAGTTTGGGAAATTAAAAACATGAACGTATGCGTGTTTTTGATTCCATAGAACACACATGTAAAGGAAATACTATAAAGTACGCCTTTATCTTAAGATATTATCCTTCTGGTGATAAGCATCATTTGACATAAATAGACACAGCTGGAAATTTAGCTGAAGAGTTTTATTCTCCACAGTTGTTTACACAATCAAGTTTTTTTGTTTTTTTTTCTGGGCTGTGATAAGGTGCATGGATATCCTGTGGTCTTTGCCTAGTTAATGTGCGCGGACCGCACACTGGCTCTGCTTTCGCTGAGTTATTACGTCGAGTGTAATTTGAAACAATTACAAAAACACTGGCCCACTTGTTACAACACTCATTTTCCCCTCACATATACAAACCACAGTTTCAATAGCTTTACATGTTTTTCAATCACACCCAGTGGAGCAGTGTTCACTGTGAAAAAGTATAGCATTTCATCCTAGCTCGCATGGTATGGGATAATCTTTCACATTTTGCCTGGGGTTTGTTTTGCTATTTCAGCAGAAACTTGTGCAAGCCATGTGAATTACCACAGGAAGAGATGATAAAAATACCAAATGATATTGTATCAGATGTAAATGAATAAACTATTTGAATAATCAGCACAAATAATTTGTTATCTCTGATAGTAAATGTTGTTTATTGTCCTGTATTTTATGAGATGCATTGCAAATATAACAGTTTTATACACACAAGCAAGAGGGAGATTGTATAACACTGCTTGCCGCTTTAGTTTTTTGGTTGCAATATATAACTGCAATAATGACAACAAACTTTAAATTAAAATGCACATTAATGATTTTGGTCAGATTCCATTTAGATTTTGCGCGCAGGCTTCATTGCAGTCCCTGCCATTGTTCAGAGACCAAGGTCAACCAGTGATGATCGTTTGTAGTTTGTGAAGATGGACACCTTTGACAGTGTGAGTACAGTTTCACTTCTGGTCCTCATAACAACACTGCTGAACAGCAAGGAGGTCAGGCGTTGTACCGCCGTCTCTCTCGTTCTCTCTCTCTGAAGGTGCTGGTGCAGTCTGACCATTGACATTTAGCATTCCTCCGCGCTGCCTCTGGGTTTTCAATGGGGGATTGAGGGGTGCAGAGGCCAGGGCCTGGTTCTCAAGGGTAAAAACAAAAAGGCTCTTGAAAATCCCAAGGAGTTCCCATGATCCGAGGAAAGACCTTGATCCGACCTGTGTTAGATTTCCATTCCATGGATTAGGACACACAAAAAGTATGTATTTGCAAGATTTATTTTTCTTTTGCCCTCGATTTTCGACAGTAAATTGCTATGCGTTACTGACTGGCACAAAAAATAAGAATATATTACCATGGTGATTTGGCAATAACACAGATTAGCGGACGCTTGGCCGTTTATGTTTTTGTATATGTTCAGTGTCCGTGGCCTTCCTCTGACATTTTTAAATCAGTGCTAAAGCTTGTAGTGACATTTAATGGTGGAAAGTTTTCAAAGTCATTTTTCAAGGTTTTTTTTCCAGTAACATACATAATCTGTTAGCATCAAAGGAGCACACATGCATAAATAATTGACTAATTCACTTAAAGGGGGCCAGCGTAGATTAATTAAGCTTGAATACTAATTATGTTTTCTGTCTGCACCAACTGACGCGGTTCTTGTTTAGAAGAAACTGTTTGGTGCTTCACAATTACCGCATACATATAAGGGCTGCTCTATAAATTAAGAGGCTAGAATTGGCTTTGTGAGCCTTTGAAACAAAATGTTAACCTTATCTTAAATAATTTAAATAGGAATGCTTTGTAGGTGGTTTCATTACTCTTATGACATTTTAATAACATAGCCATGATGTGAGATTAAACGGAGACTTACTAAACGTGAAAATAAACAGAACATCAGTGTTTTATTGGATTAAATTAACGCTTTTGTGACATTTGATCGGAACCTATTTTGATATACATTCACACATATATTCATATTAATGCACGTTTTTGTTGTTAACTTCTCAATGTGTGTGTCTTTCCCATACACTGTATAATAATCATAAAACAATCATAAATCTGGGTTTTTATTGGGAGAACAACAATCAAGAAGGTAACCGAACATGTGCAGGTATCTGTGTGTAAACCTCTTAACACTCTTGTCACTTACTCCTGTGCCCGGTGCACAAGGTGCTTTTCTGGAAATGGTAGCTTTAAGTATCTCGGTGAAGAGATTGTGCCGTCTGCTCTCCGCTGGCAAGCAGCGCACACAGGGACAGAGGGAGAGAGAGAGAGAGAGAGAGAGAGACAGCTCAAAGCTGGGGCCTTGTTTACAGCTGTGTGGGGAAGAAAACAGGCAGACGTAAATGAGGGTTGACGGTTTCATGAAGCACAATTGGTTGACGGCAGATTCAATGTGACTGGGCTGAACTGGGCGATGATCCGTACAGTATGCAAAATTCACTTTCTAGCTGGTCTGTGCCCACCAGCCCCTAGCAGCACGCGGTCTTCCCCAAGCCCTTCTAGCTATGCCTTTGAATGCAACAAGAACTGAACAAGGCATTGTTGTGCTCAATTCCTTCTGACAACAATCACATTTAAAGAGGAAGAAATGAAAAGCAAAAGTCATGATTTCTTTTTTTTTTTTTTTTTGTCACCATTTATAAATGATTTTGTTCCTGTGTTGACTGCAAAGTAAGCATTTGGTGTGCTTCGCTGTGAAATGAGGAGTGGGCAGATATGACGGTGCACGTGGAGATGCCTTCATATAACACCGTCATGTCTGCTGTAAAAGTTTGGATTCCTTGGCGCGGCACGGTAACTTTAGCATATTTATGTCCAATTTTATAAATTACAAGGGAACTTGGGCTGCACATTTCCACTACTGCTGTCACAGTTGTTGTATTGAATGGTCACTTCTGCCTCTGAGCGTCCGGTTTATTTCATGAACTTTTGCGACACTTTTGTTCCTCAGGATTTTAGTTGGTGTTAGTATTTTAGAAGTGCAACATCTGCATGCTCCATCCAGTTATGGCACATTAAACAACGGCCTTTGCATGGACTGAGGGTGCTGTCACTGTCTGTGGGGTCTTGTAACTGACATATAAATCATACTTTTTTTTTTCTTGGCTCTGAAGACAAACGACTCGCATGACATTGCGTGAATAATATAGTCATAGTGTCAGTGACCTTAAGTGTTAATGCAGAAGTCGATGCACTGAACTGCCTCTGTGTTGTTGCCCTTGTGTGTTTTACACACTAATTTTTACTGGCAGAATATTAACTGTTAACGAAATGAGGCAATTGAAAAACATTGTTGAGAGAAGAGCTGGTTCAAAAACATTTGGAAAAACAATGGAACCAAACATGAAGTAAAAAAAAAAAAAACTGCAATATGCTTCTGTAGTCTTGTTTATTTGTAGTAAATGCAGCTATATGTTATGAGTGTAGATTTCATCCCATATTATTTAGTGCATCAATTATGGTACTAAACAAATGCATTTGTTTAGCTGTAGATAACAGTTAATCGGATTAGTCCTTTGATATTCACACATCTCACTAAAGTGCATTTTGTCCTATGGGCAATGACACTCATAGGGAATGAAACACTACTCTCCTCCTATATCTTTCTAATTTAAAAGTTAAAACATTTATTTTTCCTCTTTGTCACTACTGCTAAACCCCATTTGTAGAATATTAAAGAAAACATAGAATTAAGTGCTTAGTTTAAATTTTGTCATTAAGGTTTTCATAACTGACTTTG
This sequence comes from Blennius ocellaris, assembly GCF_963422515.1. Lineage (NCBI taxonomy): Eukaryota > Metazoa > Chordata > Actinopteri > Blenniiformes > Blenniidae > Blennius > Blennius ocellaris. Next base: position 13,662,501 of record NC_137668.1, read on the forward strand.
AGCCCCAACATCAATACATTTTTAGTACCATTTACAGAGCAAATGACGAGTATGTGCTTGTCTTATTTGCAAAATTACCCTTATTACTTTTCTCATAATATCCGATTTGCAAATGTAACTTAAGCATAATGTGAAGAAAGTTGTGGCGTGTTTAATGGAAACAGACAAAAGAGGAACAGAAGAAGAAAAAGAAAACAGACAAAAAAAAAAAAAAAATCATCACAATTCAAAATTTGTCCCTCATCTTTGGGCACCACACAGTTTGTACAACTCTGAGAAAATGATTGGTACCCAGTCGAAAAGAAAATGGTTTTTAAATAAGTTACAATTAGATAAGCATTAATCTCAGTGGTATAAATGAATGTCTTGCTGTAGGGCTTGTTGAATGTAAAAACAGATTTACAAAAACTCCTCTTACCAGATTGGTCTGGAAGTAGTCCTCCGCTATTTTAATTGCTCTGTCATTTGGAGTTGAAATAAGCCCCCCCCCCCTCCCACCCATTCTGCCCCTTGATTTTTCCTTTGAAATTAAATATTGTATACAAATACATGCTGTTCATGGGCATGAGCACAGTTCATCATTGAAATCTGCATAAAATGATGCTTAAAAAACCCCATACGCTTTGAGCTAGAGAGCTCTTTTTATATGGCGCATACTTATGTAAACATATCAATAACCAAAACAACTACTTATGCCGTTTACCTCAGCTTTCTTATTGTTCTGCTTGTCCGCAGAAATTAGAGAAATGTGGGAGTGCAGAGTTTGTTCCACATACTCTTGATTTCAAAGAAACCCATACTTGCTCTCTTACTCTCTTCTTCTTTTCTTTTTTTTTGGTTCATGCCAGTGGAGACCACCTACTACTACACACACAAAATAGTGTTGACTTGGCATGCCTGCATGTATGTATAGAAGTGTCTCAAGATGTCTAGATATCACTTTGGCTTTGTATTTAGAGCGTCTTGGAGCAGAAAAAAAACCTCCTTTGAATCAGAAATCTCCACTTTATGTAATATAATAGACCTGGTGTGGTGTTATTTAAATACAATTCCCCTTCTCCTTTGAGACTTTTTAGGTTGAGCTCATGTGAATGGAAGTAATGAGAAGTGTGCCTGGATTTCCATACTCATTTGCACACCAAGTTGGTGTACTCTTGTGCAGCAAAAAATGCATAATTTTCCACGAGAGAATGTTGTTGCCCATTCATTGTCGAAACAAGGAGGAAGTATTTTAATGTGACCTTCATTACACATTCATGTCAACTTTTCTTATCTATTTATGATTAAATTCTTTTCCACTCCTGTTGTTCAATTAGTGCTTGACCCCTTTAGCGGCGATGTAAATTAAATGACATTTCAGTGTCGTCCCATATTTAAAATACTGCGTTAGTTGCGGATCATAAATGATGATCTTCATTCTGCAGCTAATTTATTCATTTAACAATTTCCCTCCAGAAGTTACAGCAGAAGGCTCTGCAGCAACCTAAGCAGAAGAAATCCAAGTCGGCTGAATTTCTGATGGGTGAGTCCTGCTTGATGAGTTATTGCTCATAATTTGTGTAAGGATTAATTAACTAATTACAGACAAATGGCTTTGGGCTAAATTTTGCTCTTGCTTGTCAGGGCGCAATTTGTAATTATTTTAATCATTTCTTCTTCTTCCCTTTTTTTTCTCCTCCTCCTCCTGCAAGATTCTGATTTAATTTTAACCTAATTGTGTTTTACTATCTTTTGAGGAGGATGCGCTTGAATTTTGGGGCAGAGAAATCACCAATAGAATTTTGTTGTTCATGAATATGCTTTTGTTTTTCCCAATGAGTCACTTTGACACAGTCGTTGTATTGGCCCTTCATGCCGCTGTGTTTTCATTTATGTTTCTATTTATTTTGTCAGAGAGAGAAGAAAGAGATACTGTGGTGGGCATTGAAAACCCAGCTTTCGATGCAGGAAGCAGCACTGAGCTTTCAATTCCTCCGGTTTGGCTGGGGAGTGAAATTCGAGGTGACAGCCCAGATAGCACCCTTGCAGCTCACCATAAAAAAATGGAGCTGCAAGCCCCTGCCAAAGAAAGAGGTGAAGCTTCATTCTTCATTAGCCTGAAATTTGTTGACAGTAGATGTGTTCCTGATCTAACCTTTTCTCTCACTCCTTCTTTCTTTCTCTCCTCCTCTCTCTCTGTCTCTATTTGGGGGGGGGGGGCCCTCAGTCCCTGCATTCCAAAGCAAGCCTGTCTTAACAAGCAGCCCTCGTCTAACTTCTGCCTCCGCTGGAGAACGCTACAGTAGTGGGTGTTCTATCTCTATCTAGAAGTACCCTCGACACAATCAGCCTTGACTCCCACTCTCGGCTACATGCCTTGTGGTGGGCTGGAGTCATAGGAGAATGCATTTACATACGCTACTACGCTACCAAGCCGATCCGCTGTCTGTGTGGTGTACTCACAACACCCCCGAAACACGGCTTAAGGCCAATCAGGCATACGAATATGCCCCCTTATAATTCAGTATGTCAGGGAGAACTCTTGAGGAATGGGATGGTAAATTAGGATGCGTTCGAGGTTGCGAGCGTGCCAGTTTTCTCAGGGATGAGTCACATGTTAGATTCTTGATTTAATGTGGTTTATTTTGCTTTTGCTGTATATGACTACTGGTAATTATTGTCTTTGTTGTCATGTTGTTTTTTTGTTGGTTTTTTTTGCACAAAATGGGCCTTTGCCCATTTGTGAAAAATAATCCTTGTGAAGTTTGTTTATCATTATCTTTAGTCCACATTTGTTTTGTAGTGAAATATGGCATTACATCTTCAGAATATGGCCCGTATATGAATCCAAAAAAACTGTTATTCTATAGTGAACATGCTAGCATGTGTACCATCGTTGCCCTGGGAATATAATTGGAACTGGATGAAGGAATTTCTTAGTTGTTTTAAATGTGGAGGTTTTTTTTTTTTTTTGGCATGGACTGTTGTGAGATGGAGCCTATTCAGTTTTTCATGTATATGTCTGTAGTGCAAAAGTATCATTGTACCTTTAATTTGATCTGTTGACCAGTTAAATCCAAAACATTTAAGTACATAATAAAACTACAAATTGCAACAAGAACATTTGCATTTCAGAGCGCGACAATGAAAACTTGTTCAGTCACCTTTGAGGTTTTTATTGCAAGATCCAAAAGCAGCTTGTTCTACATTTCTGACACTTCCCCTCATCCCAGAGACTTTCATTATCGCTGTCTTTGTTAACAGTATCTGCCGAGAAGTGCTAGTTACTGATATTGCACATGTAAGAACAGATAATTGAAATTTTCATTAGAGAGATGAATTGGAGGGCAGCCAGACTATTTAGGTAAATCACAGCTATGATTCAAAAGGCGATTTACGAAGATACTACCATTATGCAAATTTGTATTTGAAAAAAAAAAAGGTTTCATAACCTCAGAGCTATTTGCAGAGAAATTGTTCAAACTCTCTGTTAACAATGTGGAGAGACTTAACATGTAAATTTCACAGTCAATTTATGGCACCGTTGAAGAGTCATACGGCTCCTCATTTATTAAGTGTTTCTGTCTCAGCGTTTCACTTAGAATATGGACAGAGTGGGGAAATCGCATGCTGATCTTTCACAGGAACACGGAATCACCCCAGTGAACTTTTTTGGGCAGTGGCCTCGTCAGCGATTGGTGCTCCTATGCAAACACACTTACGTACATTTGTATGCATCCAAGCGCTGATTCTCTCAGACATCTATAAAGGCACTCCTTGTGTGGAATATATAACATGATTTACTGCACCATGCATTTTTTACTTTTTACTTTTTTTTTTTTTTTGCCCCAAAACCCAAGGAATACAAGTAAGGCAATTTAGATTGGAGTGAAATATTCAAGGATTGTAATGAGAATGATTTGGGGTTAAGAAAGCTGCTTGGTGGGGTGTACCCTTAATAGAAAGAACCCTGGAGCCATTCGATTCCCATAAACTCTGCGGAGCATACTTGATACCCATAGGTCAGTGATCGCTAATAAGAAGTCATTGAGACACAGGCTCAGGTTATTTTCTTTTGGATCTCCTCCTCCAAACTTGCCTGGTCCTTTAGGCCGCTGACCTCGGAGTATTTAGAAGGTATTGTCTTTGAAATTCCACGTACTTTTCGGCGTGTAGACTTTCTCATTAGTTCCTTTTGAACATGGCAAACATATGGCAGTCGTATTTAAGAGATTGCCTGCCGTGACCTTTTGCGGCATGCTAATTAGGCCCCAGAGCACCGCGGGCCGTGGAGAGGTGCTCTGAGAAGCCCAGCAGACTCTTTCCCAGTTCTCCCTCTCTCTGCCTCTGAACTCCTGTCTCATCTTGGCTCTGCCTTATCTGGTAGCAGCCGCTGCCACTGCCCTTCGACAGTGTGGGTTTCAAAATTAACATTTTGCTTCATGTGCTTCTAATAACCACTAACCTGAACCTGTACAACTCCCTTCTCCCCCCCCCCCCCCCCCCCAGACCAACTCCCAACCCCTCTTTCTCTCATTCACTTTCCTTTCGCACTTTCCACAGGAAATGAACGCGCCCAAAATTACTTTGACCCATCTTCGGCGGAGCAGACAGACCCAAGGCATTGCGGGATGGCCGGGGTCAGCGCTGAAGATGAGCTGGAATTAAGTATGCCATTCTCTGTCATAATGGTTCTCCTCGGTTCATTAAAGAGGGGTGAGAGAGATCACTGGTAGCAGGCTGCCATTTGTGAAGGCAGGACAGTCTATGTAAATACACCAAGCGATGGCATCACTAGATTGGCTGCCCAACTCGTTGTCATTGATGAAGGTCACCTATCGTTGGTCAGCTTTCATTTCGCCGTGGCGTTCTCTCGTCTGCCAAATGACACACGCGGAGTCATGTCGATAGTTTGCAGCCGCCTCCTAAAGTAGACCTATTAAAAGCGAGCTCTTGGGAGCCAAGCAATATGCATGTTATAATGAAACCTGGCTATTAATGGAGAAGCCATTCCACCTGTATCTTTTGGATATCACTGCCGTGTAATATCAAAGGATTCACCAAATCAAATCTCATCACATGATGACAGGTGGGCTAACAGGCATGTTAATGCCCCTATTTCATTACTGCTCAGCATACACATGATTTGCACTCCTCTCCAGCCATGGCTAATATTTCTAGTTTGCATGTTAAGATGTGGTTTAGATTGACTTGTCTGATAAGTAGAAAGTAATTTGAAGCACATAAATGGTTACAATTTCCCAGCACTGGTAAAGGTGTGCATATTTTATAATTGTTTTGATTCACAGCAATGTCGAATGCTGATGAAAACCAACTATATGAAAGAATGACTGCTCTGCTGAATGATGACGATACCCTGATCAACATCCCTGGTATGTATTGCAGTGCTACTCTGTATTTTGGAAATGTTGAGTTGCCTGAAAACGATCATAACAGCCAATTCTACTATCTTGAATTGTATCAAACGCTTTTGACAACCTCTGGCTTTAGTGCCTTGGTATCTGCTTATTTCTGTTGCATACACACTTTAAAACATTTGTGTCATTTTAATGTATAAAGTGATATTTAACTTCATGTTTTAGCTTATATAATTAAAGGACTGAAGCTATCATTTTTCCTCCTGATATTACTGTCAGACATTCACGTTCAAACGAAATGAGAAAGAAGTGAGACGATATACAGAGCTACATTCTCCACACTTCCATCAAACAAAGAATAAACTAGAAATGGACGCTCACTAGTAGTCGCTGCTTTCCAAGCACAATCCATTGTTTCATGGTAGGCGTGTCTTTTCTCATTAACTCAGTTTCATTTAAATATGTAGACATCCAGGCAACATGGAGATGATTTAAGCTTAGCATTGTTCTGGGTGAAGACAGTCGTACCAGATCCTGTTGACATGACGCACATCTCCCTTGTAATTCCAGCACACAAGTGATGGGTTTAGGCCCGCTTCAACATGGTAGAATTTAGCAGGCTCGTATTATTTGCCATTGTTTTGGATTTAGCTGTACCGCCGAGATTAGCAGCCCCATCCATTGTCTGGGAATGTTCATGAAATCCCACAGAGAAAGTAAAGAGGATCTTGGATTAACAGTTGCTCCATGCAATAGAAAGGGAAAGAGAGACAGGAGAAGAGAGAGAGAGAGAGAGCTTGTACTTCTGTACTAGAGTCCAACTGTGGGTACTGCCAGTTAGCACTTCACTGAGGTACAATAGCCTTTAAGACAATCACCTTACGCAGTTGTATGGATGCCTCCCACCGGTGTAGGCTGCACGTCTTCTTTATAGCTACACAACGGGCTCGGAGTGTGTCAGTACTGATCCTGACATCTTGTGACTGCTTCTCAGGCTTTTGTTTTTTTTTCTTTTACAGCCCGCCACAAAGCAACATTCACATTTCAAAAGAGAGTATGAATAGGATAAAGTATTAATGAAATGAACAGCAGCCAGTTCTGTGCAAATGTAGTTTTGTTTTTTTTTTTCCTGAAAAATAAAATCTGGAGAAATTCTTTCGAAAATCTTCAGTTTGTCTTTTTTTTTATCTCGATGAATTCCCTCGCCTTGGCTTGGATATGAAAGACCACAAAACTGGCATTTTCCTCATTCTAGTTCTCTGTAAGGCATTGATATCAGCTTCACTATGAAAAGCATTAAGCGGTGATAACAGCTTTGGCTGTTACACATAGTGGACTGCACACGTTGAATACACGGATTCCCAAAGAATACCTTGCGCTTTCTATCAGTGGAAATGCCGAAAAGACACACAGCAAGAATGCTCGCTACTGCAGACGATGCCTCCCTGTTTACAGTGATACATTCTCTACTACTTATTTGAAAACTACATATTCACATATCATGCAGAAGAAAACTTTTGTTTTGTTTTGATCTCTTTCCAAGGAAAAACTTTTTTTTTAAGTTTCAGATTTGATTTAGCAGTTTCACCTCCATTCCCAACCGTCGTATTAAATATATTTGCGTGTTATTATTAGAGTGCGTCGTTGTCCACTCTCACAATAAAGAAACACATGTGTCTGGTTCAAGCATGTGCTAAATGTGCTCATCCATCAGTATGCGAATGCATGTGTTGATGTGTACGAATGCCGATTATTCTGTCTGTGGCCATGTATACATGCATGTGTGTGTGTGTGTGTGTGTGCGCCTCTGTGTATGTCCACTGATGCGTATCTCTCCAGGTACGCTGCTAGCCTCCAGGGATGAGGAGGTGTTGGAGGTGAAGGCGGGTGATCTGGTGCTTCAGCGGCGACTGCTGCTCCACAGTGGTGGTGATGCCTCGGGCTGCAGGTCCTCCCAAGCCCGTACCACTGCCAAAACCCAGTCTGGGAGTAGTGCTGGGCTGGGAACAGAGGCTGGACTCAAAGCAGGGAGGATGGTAACGGGCAGAGAGAGTACTGTAAAAAGTAATACTATTCTTTCATCCCTTTTATCTATCCATTTTTTGTAGAGTTGTATTGTATCTCACAAAAATAATATACATATGAAGTGGTAATGTAACAATTGTTAATTGTATTTCACTGGTCAGTCAACAAAATGTATATATATAAAAAAAAAGTGCACAATATAATAATGTTTAATAGTTATTTTTTGTTGCCATTGAATGATTTCTTGCAGTGAAGACAGCTGAAGAGGTGATCCCCCAATACACCCAGCAGCTGAGGGAGCGTGTGCGGCCTGACATGATCACGCTTGGCAGCCTTTCACTGCAGCAGGTCAGCGCTACAAAGAGGAATATCTGTGTCATCATCCCATATTCACCAGCATATCAGCCATGTCCATTACGTTGTGTATCAGTGGCTTGGCTAATGGACATGGAGTGTGTGCATGTGTGCATGTACAATTATCTGTTTTCTGTCTGTTTGAATGCTTGTGTAAAATCTATGAGACTTTCCTTGCTGACAGTTTTTTCCTTCTTCTATTTATAGCTTGTGTGTTTTGTTCTCTGACTTTTCTCCAACCTCTTTTAAGAAATTTTTTTTTTACTTTCACACGGTTTGCAAATGTATTTCGTGAACAACATTGTACTCAAGTTATTTCAGAGATTGGATTACTCATTTGTCCTCAATTCAAAATTAGCACATGGGTTTCAGCTCCACATTCTATGCTACACATGATATCCTCACACAATTAATTTATTTATGGAGACTCTTTTATTCTCCCTTTCAACTTTGTTTTGCATTATTATGCATATTTGTTTCTAACAGAAGCTAGATTTCCTTGGTTCTTTACCCGTCTTATGCTCTTTTCAAAAAGAAATAGAGCATGACTACATTATATTTTCCAACTGGGGAGCAGGGATTTTGTGAACCAGCATTAGGATATAAAGCGTCTTTCAAAACAAGTGTTTGTATTCGATCAGTCAGAGGAGAAATGGGAGTGGATACAAGAACAGTGGGCTTGTATTGTGTTGGCAAATCTAGACTGCAAAGAAACACAAACATTAACGCATATGTAAACAGAAAGCAGAACTTATATGCACTGTATTTTTAGATTAATCTCATTTGATAAGTGAGTAGGAGTCTCAGATTGCTTGAATAGGAGTAAATGTAACTGTGGAAAAAGAAAATTGTTCAACAATGTCTCACTGTCACTTGGAAGTCACTGCAACAGTTGACTCATCTTCCCGTACTGGATAATCATCGGCATCTACTGTGTACTGTATCAGTCTTAGGATCTGCGCTATCTTATTCTGTCATAGCTCTCCTACTGTTTCCACACCCACCTCCCATTGAAAGCACATTATCCACCAGAGATTTCACATCTATTTTAAAAATAATAGCGTTTTTCTTCTTTCTCTATTCTGCTGTACAAAGCCTCTACAGGGTGAGACGTTGTCACTTAGCAGTGTCAATGTGTCTGAATGGGGAGTGTGAATGTGCTGACTGAATGTAAAAGAGGCAGAAATACTCATCAAACGCTACATGTCTTTAGGGTCTGGCTCGGTATCGATTGCCTGCAGATTGCATTACAGTTGCTCCTTTTGCTTAATTCTGCCATTATGGTGCACTGCACTGTTTCATAAAGCTGCATCCCAAGAAAGTGTGCATGTGTATTTGCACGTATTTTTAGCAAATGGCTGAGAAGAGACCCCTGAAGAAGAGTGAGTGGGCAAAGAGAAAGAAAGGACTAATGGCCTTATTCACTGGCAATGTTAAGGTAAATGCCCATGTGCTGTATATATACTGTATGAGGCGCTTTTTAGTTGTAGCTATAACTGCCCTCAAGGCATTAACATTCAGACTAAATGTTTCTCATAGGCTGTTTCACCAGCTGAACATATTCATCCAATCAAATTCTTTCTCTTTCTATTTATCCATTTGTTAACTGGGAGTATTATTTTATTGCTCTCGCACAGAAATTAAAATCTTACATTGTTATTTTAAATAACACAGCTCACATTAAATAAGCCATCAATTAGCCTATAATCTTAATAATAATTAGCACATTAATTGTGTTTGTTAACATATCGACTTCAATATTTCAAAGGAGCCAAATTCACTAAGCGACTGTGGTGTGGCAGTGAGACCGCCGCCCCGGTTCAACACACTGCTTCGGTGGTAAGTCCAGCCTCTTCCATAATTCTTTCCATATGTAAAATTGATGTCACATGACTGTAATCATTAATTGTGTGAAAAGCATTTGTATTCCCACTGACAGTCAGGAAGGCATGTAATTCATACGTCCTCTGCATGGCTTCGTCTGTCGGCAGGCATTGCATTTTGGGTAGTTTGGCTCCGGGGCACAGAAATCTGTCCATGTCATTGAGCTTGGAGGTGCATCAATTCTTGGTCCATCCACTTAAGTCAGAGATCACACATCACATCTTGTAGAAAAAGCCCTGCAGGCGATCAGCTTAGCATGTTTAAGTTTTTAGTAATTATGGACTACCATGCCAGCTGACATGATAAAATCAAGAAGCTACTGTACATATCAGTATCTTGTCTCACATTGGGTTGCATTATGGGTGGGTGGTTGTCGGACACCAGCCCTGTCAGATGAATGTGGTTTGGAGTTTAGCAAGATGACCTCCTCTCGACAGCCTTGAACCCTGTAAATTCCTTCTGATATCAATGGTGGGTGGCTATTAGACATGGGAGACTTTCCATGCATCACCTAGGGCTACATCTGCCTGAAATTGAATGAGAAATTATTTCACTTTTTCTCTCCCTGCGCCTATGAAAGAAAAAGAGAAGAGCAGAGACGGGAGCTGACTTGTAGTTTTTGTAACAAATGTGTAATTCATTTCTTTCCACTGTTCCTGATTTAATGGAGGTTGAGTAATTGCATTAGGAAGCACATTGTGCCTTGTTGTGAACTGATGAAAGCACATGTAATACTTTTGATAGGCAAACAGAGGAGGGTGAGAAAGAAAGAAAGAAGGGAAAGAAAGATCCAGTGCCTGCCTTTGATGCCGAGCATTTATTTGCTGAATTATCCATCCTTTTACAAGCATCTTATCCCCAGTCACAGGCAGGCCAGGGCCCCTGTGATATTGCTTTATTTTGAGGAATTAAGAGAGGTGGCGAGGAGACAGAGCGAAGCAACCGCTTATTACATTACAACTGATAAGATTGAAAGGAAGAGAAAGGCAGGGAATAAGAGAGAAGGGAGGAAGAAAGAAAGACACGGAGAAAGAAAGAGAGAGAGAGGGAGAGAGAGGGACCCAGTGGAAAGTGTTTTGTTGTGCTGTTATTAGATTGAGCTGCTGTTGGCTACAGAGTGGAACAACAGAGGGTCCAAAATGCAGGTGGCTGTTAACAGGGTTAGCCTCTTGTCTTTGTGTGTATGTAATATAGGGGTGTGTGTGTGTGTGTGTGTGTGTGTGTGTGTGTGTGTGTGTGGGTGTGGGTGTGTGTGTATGTGTGTTTTGTGCACATAGCAGCGAAAACATTGAAAGCCCGTCACTCAGAGCGCTGGGAGAAGGCCAAGAAGAAGTGGCGGCCAAATATGGCCAGACGATGGATCTCCCAGAATCCTCCTCTTCAGCATCACGATCCCCGTGGCAGGTGAGTTTCGTTCGCCGCTGTGAGCTCAGAGCGAGCGTCACATATTCGCGGGACACCAAAAGCATGTAAACAGGAAGTGACATATCCCATAATCTCCGAGAGGCTGGCGTCGGGGGAGAAGATATCGATCGAGAGGTGTTTACAATCCATGGAAAAGCATGCGCTGTTTGTTAGAAAACAGTCAAATGATGTAATTGTATGAAATCCTGTAATGAATAGGACTCGGAAATGAAAAAAATGTTACGCCTTATTTACTTTTCTTTTTTCTTTTTTCTTTTTTTTTTAATTCATTCCAACTGTATGTGCACATGCAGCACATGCCTACACACAAGCACGGCAGTAAGTAAAAGGCTTCCTTATATTCAGTATGCTAAACGACCCAGCCACATTATTCTTCTATTGCGTGTAAAGAATTTGTTTTTCTGCATAGTGAGGATGGCGTCTTTGGTTTCAAGAATATAAGTAGGAGGTGGGAAAAAAAAAAGAGTCTTTGGAGATGAAAAAGGGGAAACAGAGGGAGAGCAGAGAAAGGAGAAGCAAGTGGGGAAAAGAGACGGGGACTGCAGCTTTAGCGGTAGCATCACCAGCTGTGGGAGGAGTGTGCTGTTGTGTTGCATCTGGGGATGAGGCTGCCATGCCACCGTGCTGGCTTAAAGATGTAATGAATCTTCAGTCGGGGGCTTTCCTTCCAGGGTGACAACTGGCTTTGAGGAAGGTTGTAAATGCAGGGGAGATTGTGGTATAATTCCTCAGACTGGCGTTTGTGCCCCCCAGTCACCATTCGATTATCTCCCAAATTGCTGTGTTTCACTGAGATAAAGATTTTTTATGGCTTGCTGACTTGAAACAACTAGCACAGGCAGAATAGGGGGCAAAGGAGGGAGAGGGAAAGAGAGAAAGGGAGAAAGCAATGGCCAAACCTGCCACGCATAGTAATTTTCTTTGGTAAATGACAAAATCTTTGTTTATATGACATTTCCCTAAAATTACTGCAGCGAGATGAATCTGAAATATAAAATGTCACATTTGGCATGCAAAACTATGAAAATATATTTCTGTGCAAAATTCATGGAGGCATTTAATTTAGAACGTGTTTAATAACTAAGGCAGCCTGCATCAGTAATCCTGCCCGGAGGTCCCAAAAAGATTGTCATATTTATTCTCTCTTTTCTTCACCCCCCTCCTTCAATCCAAAGCCAAAAAATTTTAAGGGTAAATGTTCATTGTTAATTAAGATTTACTAATTAAAATGAAAATAATTAACAGGAAAGCTTAATCTCTGAATATTAGCCCATACTTAGAAAGAAAGGAAGTTTTTGTATGTGGCATTTCCTGTCTCTATTAAGAGTGCATTTTGTGTGATCAGTCAATGTGTGGAAAGCCCTGAAAAGATATTTCAGCGAAAGGACGGCCGCTTGCCAGCAAAACCACGGAGGATCCCTCGCTAGAGCCTTTGATCTCATCTGTAGGAGTGCTGTAATGTTATGGCACTTTAGGCACAACTCAGGCTTGGGGCAAACAAACCACCTCTGATATGGAAAATTGGCTCACTTCACCTTTTACCTTCGCCTTGCTGTCTTGACTGTCTCTTCTGATGCCGATGCAAGCATGTGGGCCAGATAATAACAATACCTCTTAAAGACACATAGAACAAATTGGACGCCTATACGATGTCATTATTATTTATTCCTATGCCTTTTTATTTTCCTTTCTCCTCCTCCTCCTCTTCTTCCTTTTTAGTCTGCATGCAGGCATCTCTTTCCCAGTGTGGGGGTTTGGAGGCCTTCATCACCTCCTCCCAAATGAGAGATGTGTGGGCTAAACCGCTTTGCCACCAATTATACTAATTTCACTTCTGCCTAAATTGTTTTGGTTGTTTTGGTATGCAAAGATGCACACACTGGGGAGATTGAGGGGCATTACTGCAGGGCTCAGCACACACCTTCCCCTGTTTACAGCCTGTCAGCGACGGGCACAGCCGGCTCACTGAGTCGATTCTTGTGCCAGTTAAAAGGGAAGGGACAGTCCCAAATACACTGTACTGTATAATGAAAAATAAACACACTGTAGTCGTTAGTTGTATACATGGCATGATGTGCTACTACATCATTGGTTGGAACTGGGGTTGAAATATGAATTAAAAAATACAACTTGGATAATCATAGCTACCAAATACTTCAACTCAGGGTGGATCAAATAGTGTTGGGTGATATCAAACTGGATTATGTAAGCTTAGGCCAGATTGGATTTAATGATATAGATTGTGATAGGTAGGCCATGCAGTGGTGCCATGGTTAAGACTATTGCCATGTCGCACAGATATCCCCAGTTCGAGCCCAGATTGGGGCCTTTCTGTGTGAAATTTGGTTGTTCTGTATATGTCTGGGTTTTCACTGTAGAATATATCAGTATCGACGATGGATGGAGGTTTGCATTGGATCAGGCAGGACAGTGTAGTAGCAAATGTTACTGCAGTGAGGGGATCTGACAGCATAAGGTTGCCTATGGTAAGGTGGAATTGCGTCGGGTCGGATGTCATAGTGTGGAGCTGGAAAGCCAGAAGGTTTAGGGATGAACTGTTGATGAACAAATACTTCAGAAGGCGTCCTTTCTGTAGAGCAAATATCGATATAGGTAAATAGATACATATATTTACCAGCCACATTCCAAGTATGCAAAATGCTTTTGGAGAAAGCCAAAAAAGTTGAGTAACTTTGCTACTAATGGTGACAGAGACCAAGTGCTCCGTTTAAACACAGCTGACTTTCTATTCAGCTCTGCTCAACACATGCCACGGGGGACAAAAGGCTGAATATGTATTTATATTGTTCTCTGATTAAGTTAAACTGTCTAGCCTGCTGACTTTATTACTAATTTTAAGCCCTCAAACAAGGCACATGTCACCAAAGCAAACAAGCAAATAAACAAAATGAAGGTTATAGCCTGAAGGTTGGTTGGATAATCTCACAACCAGAAGGCTGGCATTTTGAAACCTTCTGCTGATTGTGAAATCTACGTTTGATAACAGGGATTGCTGATGAGCCCTTGAGCAAAGCTTAAAGCATCCTATCCTTACATTGTTAAAAGGAGTACATGGACGTCGCATTATACAAAAAAGGTTTATTGTTAAGTACGGTTACTTTAGATACACTTTGAAAAATTATGACTTTTTTTTCAGAAATCTTACTAAATATCTCATTCAGCCCATTGCCTTTGGCAGGAATTGCAGCTTTGAGTCATCACTGGTAAGCGATGCACTTTGCACACCTGCATTTGGGCAGTTTACGCCATTCCTCCTGCCAGATCCTCTCAAGCTCTTTCACATTGGATGGGTAGCATCTGTAAACTGCCATTTTCAAGTCTCTCTCCAGCTGTTTTTTAGTTTAAATCTGGGCCTTGGCTGGACCACTCATGTTGAGAAAAAGTCTTGTCCCACAGGAACTCCAGCAGTGCCTCGGGACATTATTGTGCTGAAAGGTGACTCTTGAGGGCCAGTCTTCCTTTAAGAACCGTTCTGTATTCAACTGCATTCATTCTTTGCTCCTCAAATGTGAGAAGCAATGCTTCTACCACAATGCTGCAGCATCATCATTTACCAAGCAGTTCGTAGAGTTTCTGATTTAAAAAATCCGAAGTAATATGGTGAAAAAAAACAAGAAAAAAGAAAAGAAAAGAAAAAACTGATAAAAGGGTTTATTTTGGTCTTTCTTCACACACAAGGATAAGGAATGGAGTGATTTCAACATGAATGTATACTTTGAAAAATGGCGTATGTGATTTACATAGTACATATGTACAAAGTGATTTACAGAGGCCATGTCACAGGGGAGGATGTAGACGAGACAGCAAGACTGTTAACTGCAATTTTCAACCGGCGTCAACCTTTTAACCTTCAATGTCAAACAAATGGTTTGTCCTAAAGGCAGAAGACCGATTTACATTTACAGGTGTGTGCATGTGTGTGTGTGTGTGTGTGTGTGTGTGTGTGTGTGTGTGTGTGTGTGTGTGTGTGTGTGTGTGTGTTAGAGATGTAGTCCTTTTTTCTTTTTTGGCAAAATGCAAACATGCAGTCTTGTTCACAGATCACATCAGTGTTAGCTCAGTAAAGTTTGCAGTTGTAATCAGCCATCACCGACTTCTGAACAAATACTGACACTGATGTTTGTTGTCAACTATCCATGCTCCTCACTGTTCAAATGTTTATCTGCATGTTCGCCAAGCCAAGAGAAATTGTTTCTCCTTCCATAGAAATGCTTCTTTAGACATGGTAAATTATGGAATCCAACTCAAAGTACAGTATTTTGTGTTTTACAGGGGACCCATAGTGCATCTCTGCAGCCCCTCGAAGTGTGTGTGTGTTGCCTAAGAGCGACCAGAGACAAGCTTCCCAGAGGCCTCTACACAGTCAGCGTGGCGCTTCACAGCTGTCTCGGCGGTCCAGCTCTGGCCTGGTGCCGCGAGAAAGAGCAGCAGACTTGGGCAGTTTCCACTGAGCCACATGGGCATCGGGGCCGCTTCTATGACATCGACCTGCACATCAACCAGAGCCTGTTCATGGTGGGACATATTTCAGTTTGTTTCAGCCTTTATTAGGTGTTACAATGTATAAGATCCTAGGATCACTGGATGATTCTGGATTATCCAAACAAATATATTTCGCTCAAAAGTTCTAAATGTTTTTATTTGTAGAGCTTTAGCTTTCACCGTTATTGTTGCAAACCTAATATAAACTAGAAATGTGGGTAATGCAAGAAATTCGAAGAGGTTTACGTTTAAAAGTACATTTTTGTTTTCTTGGGTGACATTATTATGCTTTCCTTCATCAGTTTCTTTGAATTTGTCACCAGTATGATTAATTTAGTTAGAGACTCCTCTCTGAATATGAGAAGTTGGTTCTAAATATTTGCAAGTATTCACTGAAAAAGTAAAGAGGGGTCTCTTTTCAACATTTTGAAATGGAACACACTCAGCTTAAGTGTGCCAGATGAAGCCATCGATAAGAAATTCAATACAATATTTCAGCTAAACACAAAAACAGAAGCATTTAATATAACCTAATAATTTTTAGTTCCTATTTTTTTCAATGCAATCTCAGATTTCTTCCTTTACTTGTCTTTATCAGTTGCAGACAAGCCAGCGTAGTTGCTCGTATGAAACGTTGTGACTGTCAAAAGAAGCATATGAAAATATGCCACGCGCAGCCCCTGGGTTTCTTTCCTGAGCTCTCCATATTAATAAAACAGCAACTTCTCAAACAATGAATCTATGCATGTAAATCAAACCGAAGATCAATTATTCATTCATATAAGGTAGTATTGCTTTATTAGAAATAAACTATTTTGCTCAATTTGTGCATTATTTTTTTTTCTGATGTTTATTCAAACTGAGATGAAACAGGAAGATGATGTAGAATGGATAGAATATTTTTAGAGTCTTAACCTCAATTTCCATTGTAAATAGTTGACTATATATATATGCTTTGCCATTGGATTCTTTTGATGAACCAACACAGTAGATTGCATTAGAAAAAAAATCTATAGAAATTTCACAACCACTCTCCAAAACCTCTTGATATGAAGGAAAGCGTCCTCTATAGATGCAGCGTTAATCTTAAAAAAAAAAAATACAAAAACAAAACACATCCTTTTTCTGGATGGTCGATATTGACCAGTGGATTAGAACTCTTTGGTTACACTCATTCATTGGTGATGTGTAAACAGTGGAAAAGCTTCTCAAGCAAAACCTTAAAACAGAAGCCACCGAATTCAGTGTCCCTCCTAATCCCATATGGCCTCGCACAGGCTCAGAAAGGGTTTCTTCAGTGTTCTGATGGCAACTCTAAAGGCCTAGCTGGAGCATTTAGCTCATGTGGACACTGTCAATGTACTGGTGGGCGTATTCACTGAGCTCGAGCATCCTGATAATATTGTCTCCAGCTGCCATCAAATATAAAGGATGGGGTAAAAGCTGGCATAAACTGAATGCAGACCTGGGATCTGATTCAGAGGTAAAAAAAAAAAAAAAAAAGGTTTAAGTACGGCATGGTAAATGCCTCATGTCACTCTGCCTCCCCTCCTCTCCTCCTCAAACCCTCAGCTGTGCTTTAAAGACAAATCAGTTGTTGTTGTTGTTGTTGTCCTCATTGATAGTGGTGGAAACGCTGATCAGATTTGTCTGAGACTACCAGGACTGGCTTATATGCTGTTTTTTTTTCTCTCCTTCCCTTTGCCCACACTATAGCGTGAGATTTCAGGAGTGTTTGCAGTGCCTTCTAAGAGGAAATGAGGAATTAGTGATGGTAGGAGGAAGCCAGAAGCTTATTTTCCTTTCCCCTCTCTCTCTCTTTCTCCCTCTCTCTCTCTCTCTCCTACTTTTTTCATCCATCCTTAGCTTTGTGTGTCTGGGTTTGGATTAAGTCAGAAACAGTACAGTTTAACTGAGATGTCTTGGATAAGCAGGAGAGTTGGAATGCTCGAAATTAGTTGAAAACTGATATAGTAGATGGAGCAAACAGGAAAAAATGTGCAAATTTTTTATACATGTTTTGCTCATTGCCACTGTTACATCTCTCACAAGGGTTCCTCCTGTTTCCATTTAAAGACTATATTTCTAATATTTGAATGGGTTCATCCGGCAAAATGCTAAACAATCATCTCAAATAACAGGACTTTACACAAGCACACATATGTGAGGTTGTGCACGTGTCTACACGGAGGCCTGTCACGCATACACACAAATGACTATTTATGCAGGTCGTATTTCTTGCAGTAAATGAATAATACGAATAATCTCAATATCCATAATCCGTAATATTGTACCATAAATTTATGTCCTGAGCCAGACACTACTACCCTACATTTCACAGGTGTGTACCAGTAGCGGATTTGCAGGAGGGTGAAAGGGATACACATGATTTATGTGTTAAAACAAGTCCTCTGCATTTCCCATTACAGCTAATAAAGGGATAAAATATTTTCACCCGGTGATGGATGAAGTCGCTTCCACCTCACTGTCAGTTCATTTTTTAAGCAAAGCCGGCGCTCTCTGGGTAAATAACAATGTTTTCCATTGACTGCTTAAACCACTAACACTTATTTGCTTCATGCGAGACAACCTTGATATTATCAATTTGATCGATGTTGGCCTCACTGAATGACAACTGAAGTAACTACCAGCTTATATCAACTGCAGTCTCGGGTGCTCATGCGTCCTATGTTTGGTGCCGATAGTCTTTATCACTGCAGCAGCTCCTTGTGCGTGATTCTATGAGTTTGACCGGTAACAATGACAGTTGAGAAAACAAAAAAAAAAAACAGAAAAAGGTTGAGGGACAACTTCAAGCCTGTGCATTAAACAGACCCCCGGGTGCTTCTGTCCTGTTTGTTGGCGTGTGTGTGTCTGACTGGCCTCATGTTTGTAAGGATACATGCACAGTTAGCATGGTGTGCGGATGCGTCTGCAGATATGTACATACGTTAGTAACTGCACCTGCAGGCATTTGTGTTCACTTGAGCCCAACTGTGAGTGACTTTGCAGCTCTTTATGTCCTCTGCAGATCTTACCTGCTGCTTGTGAGATATCCCCCTCCATGGTCCTAGTATTCCAACTCATCACGGTACCTGGAGACAGCAGCCACATCAGTTCCACACTTGCCTGGGGGGCTTTTCCAGTTTGTGGGCCGAGTCTCCATCTGATCCAGGGCAGGTGTGTGAGTGGCAGTCAAGCTGCGCCTTGAGGTCACGGCAACATATTGATTCAGATCAGAATTATCAAACCAAAAGGAATAAAAGTTTTATCAACGTTTTAGAGCAAATGACTCGCATCTAACCACTTGTTCTGTCAATGATGCAGGTTTAAAACTCCACTGCTCAGAGGTGAACCGAGCACACAACTGGACCAATTTAAGAAAATAGAGGCTCTGATTTCTTCAGATCTAGACCACTGGCTTTGCAACCTGTATTTCAAGGTATGTGTCTACGTCTGACATTAGAATAAATGTGCAAATATTTATTTTTTGGAGATTCTTGTCTCTTCTTGACTGCTTTTAAATTCACAATTGTGTGCAGGTATTAACAGTTTATAACTGTTAGGTATTAACACGTATGATTTTGCATGATTTTCCTTACCCTGATCCTTTGGGGTGTTTAGGAGGAAGAATGGTTGATCTAAATAGATGGGGGTTGGATTTTTGGATTTTCTACGATAAAAAGCTTTTACAGAGAAATTGGCCCCAGAGAGCAAACAAGAACCACATCTTTGCCCAGCAATTTCCGGATGCATTTGAGCTGATACATTGATTAGATTAGTAAACATCTTAATTAAATTAAAAACCAGAACAAAGCTCTCCGTCTTGGGTTTGCTTCTATATTTGTCCCTTTGACTGTGACATGTTGTTTGTATTATACTGCATTATCATTACTGTGTCTACAGATGCTTTGATTCCAGCAGGATTTATTTTGTGCGTCTTTATTTATTCACAGTAGAATGGAATGCATAATAGAAAGAACAATATTGCTGTCACATTTGTAACTTTAATTGAATTACAAGCACTTAAAGTTGATAATAGTTCTGCAGTTTGATCAGAATGACGAGGTGATGTGATTGCAGACACATGTTGTTTTCCACTGAACAATGGTGATGCAGTGGAATTATATGAATATAACTACCAATGACATCAACATAATTAGGTTATAGTAATGATGTCTGAACACATACCTGGACCTCAGGCAGCCCACTTCCTTCCCGTTTGTTCTCTTTCAGGTGAAAAGGTTTCCACCTGGAACATCTGGGGCGTCAGAGCGCTGCATCCATGTAACAATACCCTCCTCTAACCCCCCTGATTTTCCCCAATCTGAGGCACATCGTGAGCAACTCCAGAACCAGCTGCCACTTCAGCACCAGCCCCCATCGCAGCCCTCTCTCCATCCCGTTCATCCTCAGTCCCAGCAGCAGCAGCTGCATGCAGGCCCCAGCTGCAGAACAGGAGAGCCCACTGTGGTACATTCTCACCGGGGGTCTCCTCTCCACCTGTCAGCTGATTCTGCTTGCTCTTCCTCATCTATTCCAGGTAGGAGTCCAATGTTAAAACCCCCAACTATGCCACAGTGGGGAGAAAATGTCAGCCGAATGTCACTTGTTCTGGGAAAAGAAGAATGGCAGGTCTCATTCTCTCCAGTAACTCTCCACTGAGGTGAATGTGCCTGGGGGGGCTGGGGGATTTGATCTATTTATTTAGAGCAATATTTAAGCAGGAGGAGAAAAACAACATAGATGCTGATTGCTAGTAGCCTATATAGATAAATATCCACCAGTTCTATAAATAAACAGTCTACATTGTCAGTGAAATCACTGAGTAAAGTAAAGAACAAACCTGAGAAATATCTAATAATGGCTACAGCTTACAAATGGACCTTTGTATCAAACTGAACATTTTTGCTATAAAAGGGCAAATTGCTGCTTTATTTTATGTTTTGTCATTGTGCATATAGTTTGCTTTGCAGCTGATTTTTAAAAAGAGTAAAAAAAATAAATTAAAAAAAACACCATGAAAAGGACCTCAGCTTGACTCAGTTTCACATCAGTGAGATTCTTTCGGACTTGCAGGATTTTCCTCTGGGTGTCTCTGGTTTTCTCTTTTGGTGCAGGTCACTTATGTTGCAGATGTCCATTCCCAGGTGTGAATATGTAAAGTTTTCATGTGACTGACAGGTTCGGTTTTTGCGTTTCGTCCTTTTCGGTGTCTACTCAGATAAAATCTGTGATCCTGACTCGGAGTCCTGTCAGACCTGTGCTCTGCTAATCTGGTGGTCCAGGCAAGGTCATCACATCAATGCAACCACATTTAGACAGAGCTAATTACTTGATACTAATAGCAAGGTTCTTTTCTGTTATTTTTCTGAACATGTTCTTGGTTCCCATCAAAATCACTAAACATCCTGGCCATTTGCAAACATGGCGGCCAGGATGTGTCATGATCAAACGCAGGCTCATTTGGTATTGATATACTGCAAAAATGACCGGCTCGTTTCTTTGTTATTAATATACCAGCATTTTTCTCTCTCTCTCTTTCTTTCCTTCTTTTCTTTTTTGCACGCACAGCTCATCTTTATTTAACAGTCCTCAAAAGTTTCTGGGGTGCTCTGCTTTAAACATCACACAGGCTTTTTAATTACAAATGAGTTGTGACAGGTCTGCTGGGTAGCACCCTGGCCCATTTTAAACGTGATGCCGGCTGACAGCTTGGCAGTGTTCTCCCAGCACTGAAACATGTGGAAGAAATTGGTCTTTTACATTTCACAGCTTGTCGCTTCCTCCGCTGGCTGACCTGTGACCCCCCACAGAGATCCTAACGCCCACAAGGGAAGTGTCCCCAACGAACTGACTGCCGTTCCACGGAGAGCGAAAGAAATAGTGAGGGGAAGGAGAGAAGCACTCACTATAGGAGATTTATGTTCTGCCACACCAGGAAAAAGGTACCAGGTCTCTCCACCTCACATGGCTGCGAGCTCTGGCTCCCACGCAGTTGCGGACGTCGACACACACACACACACATTTTCGCAGCCAGGTGAGGAGGTTGCCTGGGAAGTGAACCCGATCCGCAACTGAAAAAAATGGATCAAAAGGTGTCCTTCGCAGCGCCTCATCCGAGCCGTTCCCTAAGCCGACCTGACGTTTGTGCCGTATTTGCATACAGATCCGTTCATGTTGCATTACCTCTGGAGTGAATTATGGCATTCAGATGGAGTGATACGTCAAGGCTGAAGGGAGTGATTGCATGGACAACTTTAACCCAGCCAAAAATGGAAATCCAATTCAGTGAGGAGAAGAAGAACGAATTACCCCCCCCCCCCCCCCCCCCCCCCCCACTCCCCTTCCAGTTTTTAGTGAAGTCTGAGGGTTTTCAGACATTTCTTTCCGTTTTCATGCCTCTATTTTTCTCGTGTGCGTCATGTTGAGATCACTTTCTCTGTGCGTGTAATGCCTGGATATTCCTCATTACCCATTTGTCTCAGAGTTAGGACAAGTGTATGGAGACCCCTTGTCAATGTGATAACGCACACTGAGCAAAGCTTGACAGTGAGACTTGAGGTATATTTTCCTGAGGCCTTAACTTAATTAATCCCAATGTAAAATCACAGTACTTGTAAGGTGCACAGAACAAAATCTGACATCCCAATCCGAGATAATAACTCTTGACAAATTCAGATCAAACAATCAAAAGATTTTGCTCAGTGATATGCTACAGGTTTTTGTATTTTAGATTGACTTGTTATTGGAAAATAGGAAAAATAATAATGACGTGATTCACCTTAACTGACTTGTCCAAGCATAATGGAGTATATTTGGCATCCTGATGTAGTGATTAGCTAGAGGCGAACTGGGTTAAGTGACCTTTCACATTAACTGAATGATCCAGTTACATTGGGTTTGTTTGAACCCAAATGACTAATTAGATTAGTCTCTTGTTTCGTGATTGCCTTTAGTGTATCACTATCAGCACGCAGATGAGTCTGCCATAACTGTATCACTGCTGCATTTCTCTTTGGTTTTTCCTCTTAAATTTTATTTATTTAGTTTTCTTTTTTTTTTTTTTACAAATGCATCTTAACATCTATCCCCTTGAGCATGGATAGTGATTTCGAGGATTCCTCATCTAATGTCGTCTTTGGCGTGCTGCCCTGCACTTTCAGGACGCTCTCTCCTCCAGGCCACTCCCAGTCATCAGAGTTTCAGACCACAATGTTACATCATGCTTTCTCTCAATCAGTCTGTACTTCATGTTTCACCGATTAATTTCACAATGTCCGGATCCCTATAGCATTGATTCAACCTTTTGAAGTCGTTTGCTGAGATACACACGCGAACCTGAACATTATGAGTGGTAAACAAGTGTCCAGGACCAGATGTGGAGAACCAGAACAGTGTATATGAAGCAAACACAGCCAGAGGTTAAGACATCTGGCTTCCACTGTGATGCACTGAGAATCCCCGGCTTATTGGGAAAAGACAAGTGCAGCCAATTGTTGCTTTAGCAAAAATAGAGAAGACAGATTTGACTTCCAAGACTATCGAGGCATCACTGTTGAGACCGATAAAATTACATACATAGAAATACATATTGGCGTTCACTGAGCATCTGTTATTGGCATTAAAATGCAGTCAATTACAAGAAAATAAACTCCTGAGTGCATCAACACCAAATCCTTACTGTATCATAGCAACCTTAACACGAGACTCTGACATGGACTCGGGGGTAATCCTTGAGTTGCTAACCTTCGATCCCTCTGTAACTTTGGACTAGTCATCAAGCAATTAGGGGCCTAGGTGAGCAAGAACCGCCATCTCAGTCCTGTTCCATCTCTCTGGTAACACAGTGATGGGGTCTCAACAGTGTTAGAACCCTCAGGCTTTTCT
The DNA here is from genome assembly GCF_963422515.1 of Blennius ocellaris. NCBI lineage: Eukaryota > Metazoa > Chordata > Actinopteri > Blenniiformes > Blenniidae > Blennius > Blennius ocellaris. The sequence goes on from NC_137668.1 coordinate 13,685,939, forward strand.
CTATACTTGGCCTGTTTTTGTGCGCAGGCAGGAGAGACAAGAGTTCTGCATTTGTGAGGCACACGCTCCTTTATTCCTATCCTGAAAAATGCGTCTGCATATATGCAAGTGTCTACATATTAATATCCTTGCCTTTTTTGTGTGTGGGTGCATCAATGCAGTGTGTGTACTGGACGAGTATGTGTGGTAGTCCTAACACAGCTCAGAGCGCAGGGGGATAACAAGGAGTTTGTTGTTGGCCTTGGGTGCCCAGAGAGGCTGGAGTTGTGGCGGCTCCAGCACTCCGAGTTCACGGACGTAGCCCTTAGCTGTCAAAGCTCTCGATGCTGCCTCCGCACTGATTCTGGTTCTGCAACGTCTGAGCATTAGCAAGTGGGGCCTGATGTAATGAGTGTGTGTGTGTTTGTTGTGTGGTCAAAGAAAGCATCCTAATCCGTGGTGGTACAAGTCTGAGTCTATACATTCGCTTTTTTTTTTTTACTGGAGTTTGAGATGTGTGTGTGTGTGTGTGTGTGTGTGTGTGTGTGTGTGTGTGTGTGTGTGTGTGTGTGTGTGTGTGTGTGTGTGTGTGTGTGTGTGTGTGTGTGTGTGTGTGTGTGTGTGTGTGTGTGTGTGTGTGTGTGTGAGAGAGAATAAGGATGAACATGCATTGCTTTGTTTGATTCTCTGAATAAGTGCTTGAAATGAATTTTACAGATGAACTATATATATATAATATATTATATAGTAGTGTATATATATATACTAATATGTTTATGTTATAAAACAACTGCTAACTTTGATTAAATTGATCTCAAATCTCTTTTGGTATTTTTTGATGTTTTCATTAAAAATAAAATGTTTAATTTAAAGCATATATGTAAATTAGGTTTAATTAATATGATACAATTATTATTTGTAAACATAATGAATCTTAATGCCAGTACAAAATCTTTGTCACAATTGGTTAACATGAGAAAACTATAGACCTTCATATTATTTAATTTTGCATATACGACAGCGCTACTTTATAATGGCCAGCCCTCCAAATGTTTACCAGTTAAGTGGTAATTAAAAGGTACATTTATGTAGAATCTGATTCCTGTTCAAAACAGCAGTGAACAGACTCTGCACCATTTTCATGTAGCGCGATTTAGCTGTCAGAGGGCTTTCTGATGTGTGGCCTATATTTAAGTTATTATTACTGATATATTTAATCCTGCAGCAAGGGAAAAATTATATCATTGCAGAGGTTTCCATATGTATTATATAGATGTGATTGGTTCCACGGGGGTAAAAAAAAAAAAGTTTCACATAGTGAGCTTTTTACATGTATCAAGCTAAGGTTTACTTAATTACAACCTCCAGGCAAAGCAGGAACCCTTTTTTAAATTCTGTGAATGTTAATATGCTAAATAATGCAGATCTTCGACTCTTCAAGCATGAGACACACATCTGGCAGCTTACCATTTAAATTACAGCAAAAAAAAAAAAAAAAAAAAGAAAGTCAGATGGATAGAGAGAGAGAAAAGAAAAACACAGAGGGTAGAAAACACTTCAAAAGTAATTTCACAAGGAAGAATAAAAGGGCAAAAATTCATCACAACCAAATTTTATTTCTTTAATTTTTAAATTTTTGATATTTCATGATTTCTAACTCCAAACATTAGGGCAGGAAGGTTCAGCTCTGAATGTGGGAGACTCAGATGACTGTATAGAAAACACCACAAGTTGAATAAGCATCTTTCTTTTTGTGCAAATTAAAACCATCTCAGAAAAATATATTCTAGTGAAGTATTGAAAAATAAATTTTTAGTGTCTTTGATAATGCCATGACAAAATTATTGTTTGCATTGTATTTATATATATATATATATATATTGTTTTAAGTGTCTTATTTCTGTGGCTTTCTACCAGTACTTTTAAGTAGGCCTCGTCAAGGTTTGAAATAAATAATACCCAGCCATGTTTTCACAATTGTCAGGTGGTTTGCAAAAGAAAACAAACATGCAATTCTTTCTTATTCCCACTGACTGCACATTATCTCTCTCTCTTTTTTTTTTTTTATGCAGGAAAGAATTTCTCCTCGGGAGCCTTTTCTGAGAACACTGGAGAGAAGAGTGATGCATGCAGAGAGAAAGCAGAGGGTGGGATTCTCCACAAGGTAACACTGTGATTTAAGGGGAAGTGTTCCCACCCTTAAAATGAGTACCCTCTCTCAGCTTTTCCCCTTCCCTTCCCGCCCCTCTCCGCACCCCTACACACACCTCCCCGGCTTATTATCTGAGATTTGTCAAAATACATTTCACACTAACAGGTATTTTTCAGCCTTCAAAGCCAGTTTTGATCTGCTTGACAAGCCAAAGCAGCTCAAATTCTGTGAAATCAGCAATGCCAGCCAGACCTCCCTTTTTTTTTTTCTCTCTTTTTTTTTTTTTCCTTCCTCAAAACCATTTTAAACACGCCTCTTCCTGTGCTCCAGAAGACTTAAGCTAAATTAATCAAAGCTTGCATGTTACCTGCCATACTTTGAAGTGGTAATTGCAAAATGACTGTGTGCTGATCTGGCATTGCTGCCTCCTGGTCCACCCCAGCCATTGTGCCTCTGCTGCGGCCTTTTGTTGTTCTGATGTTATTGTTGAGGTAGTTAGACGCCTATGAACAGCATCAAGCCTCCCCTCATGCCTCTCTCCACCCCAAGAAGTCTTTATTCTCACTAACCTCCTTCTGCTGATGTACAAGAGGCTCTTCAGCCCACCATTAATCAGCGGTGACCTGTTAAATAAATGAGTTTGTTGATATGAGGTTTTATTTCTCTACAGCCTCTGTAGACCGCATTTTTCCTTCCCCTCTTTGCCCTATCTTTAAAACCTCGCTAACTCTGTCAAATGTCGTGGTGTGGAACCCAGTTGTCTAATGATTAAGTGGAGTGATCTCCAACCTGCCCCAGCCTGGGAGCGCTAGGGATCAGATTTCAGCCCTTCAACCTGCAGTGCAGGCCTAATTAAAATGAATTTTCTCCAGGCGACCACTTTGCCCACAGGGCAGGAATCCAGCTATATACGGAATCCACTCGTAAGGTATTGCATTAAATTTATTGTTGGGAGACACCGGAGAACATTGTGCTTTATATATCTGCTGCATTTCTTTCTCTTTGCTTTCTTTCTTGCTCCTTTCCACCTTTTTATTGTGATCATCACTCTGGAATCCAAGCTTGCTTTGGCAAAGATTGCCCTATGAAAACGGATGGAGCTTTTATGGGGCTCTACCCATTTACTACTTCCTGGGCCTAGTTTATCTCGGGGAGGGAGAGAGAGAGAGAGAAAGAGGGAGAGAGTAAGAGAGAGAGATGGAGGGGCAGAAGAGATGAAAAAATGAAGTAGAGAGAGGTAGAGTGAAAAAGGGGTTGAAGAAAGGGAGAGGTTGCTTATTCCAACTGTGGATCTCATTAACATATATCAGTGTGTATTTCACAACTTCAAGCAGAAAGGCACTAAGCCCACCCAAGGGCAACACAGGCAGGGCTGACAGGGCCAGGGAAAGCAAGCCGTTAACATGTTGGCGGCTTAACAAATAATATCTGCTCCCAAGTACCTTACTGAAAAATTTAAAACCCCACTTCCTAACTCCATTTGACTGTGTTTATGACGATGACAGTAAACGACTTGTGTGGAAAAAAAAACAGTGCCAGCTGCTCAAATATCACATATTTAACGCCACCGTCACTGTACGCACGTTCCCCAAATGAACTCCACTTGAAGGATGGCACGCCGTATGCGATTTTTGCCGTCATTCGTGTTTCGTGTCAATTGAGGCGCGTGTGAGATATAGGAGAGGCTCCAAAGTGCCACACACACACTGTCACTGTCACCGTGTGCATCCCCCAAGATAAATTCAGAAGCCTGTTTCCTGCTTTGATTACAAATGACATCCGCATGTGTTCTCCCCGATTTCTGCTCCTCACAGAAGAAGCCAATCAAGAAGACAAATAGCTGTGGCCCCAGCATGAGCGGCAGAAGTGCGCCGCCTCGGCAGCCAGACAAACAGAAGATGCAGCCTTCAATGGAGAACCTCTCCATGGAGGAGATGGAGGAGTATACGTTCTCCCTACAGTAAGTCGCACCACTCATTATCCTGCCTCAGCCTCGCAAAAAAAATTCAAATGTGGGGGGGAACAAATGTGGGTGACAAGTGGTTTCTGTGAGGTGAAAGATGGCCAGACAGACACTGATAACACAATGTGTGTGTGTGTGGAACACCTTCTGTACAGACAGAGGTGATGAACTCACATTTGTTTTAAGTTTCAACTCAATTTTAATTTAACGTGAAGGAGTCACACGCAGTCATTTTGCCTCTTTTGCGGCCTGAGCTGTCCAGAAGACTTTTTCTCCCCTGATCTAACTGAACATTTGTACTCAAATCTCTCGCAACCAATGTTGTTCTTAAGTTAAAAATTAGTTTGTCGTGATGTTTTATAAAAAAACACCAAACAAGACATTGCTCAACCCATAGAGTCACTATGTGTTGTCGTCTTTTCTTTCTACTCTGAACAATAAACTGCAACAAAGGCAGTTTGGGGAGGAGGGGACATTGTTTTCCTTTTCCTCTTGTGGCTCGCAGCATTTGATTTTAATAAGAAAACAAGAATGTATGAAATAGAAACAGCGCACGAAGGACAGACATTCATACACCTTGGCCAAATTTGCTATACGTAACATGGAGCAGCACTGTATGCCTATTGAGCATCAAAACAGGCTAAAAGCAAAATTGCTTATTTCAACAAAAAAGTCACAGGTATTTGTTTTCATTTGAACATCAACTAAATTAAGGGGAGGAGATTACCAGACACACTGCTGCCCCAGTGCAAGGGGGGGGGGGGGGGGGGGGGGGGGGGGGGGGGTGGCAGAGAGAGAGAGAGAGAGAGAGAGAGAGAGAGAGAGAGAGAGAAAGAGAGAGAGGAGTCTATGTATGTGCAAGAGAGGCATAAAGCAAGTTCTCCCTGGAGATTTAAAAGTACCCATGTTTCCTCATTTCTGGGAGTTCGTAATTTATAGCTGCTGGTCACATATTAAACAAGATCAGAGACTAGTCCCTGACATCTTCTGAACATACTGGGGGAATTCTAATGATTACCAGCATATCCTGCCAACAAATGACGACACAGGGACTATCTTGAGGGAGAGCGAATACAAAGCGAACACAGAACCAAGGCAGACTGCACACAAAGAGACACAATTAAATGGTTTTCACGATTATTCATAGTGCCGCTTTTTACCTCTGAGCAGTTGCCGGGTTTCGTGAGATGAGACATTTCTGTCAGTTATAGGTACGGATTGTATTGAGTTGGAGCCTCGGCTGTTCCCTGATGCCCTGTGAAGGTGCAGCTGCTATTGATTTCATCCTTAGAAGCACACACATTTCAGTATCTTTGAGCTAAAAGCCACTTTCCTGCCCTCACCTAATCAGACTATTAGAACGATACGTTGGCTTCTGCAATGAAGTCAAAGACAGTTTCTCAGTCTTACCCATCTCTCCCACTGTGCTGCTTGACTTATTATGGGATTCTACACATTACCCGAGGACTGACAGAAGCAGAAAAAGAAAGGGGATTGTTTACAGATTTTGTTTGCCATTATGGCGTCATCTCCATCTCTTCTGGCATCTCGAGAGCTCAGTTTGTATCTCCATGACTGTTTTCGTGCATGTATGTGTGATTGTGTTTAGTAACTGTGTTTACAGTATGAACACGCACACGAGCCTGTATTTTAAGTGGGAAGAGGATTCATACTGCAGTGATTGAGGAATATTACTGCCATCTATTGAGCCACAAGAGACTGAGCTTATTGAGATTTTTATAGGGCATCCTGACACAAATGTGCAAATTAGATGCTCATGCATTATTAAGCAAAACACTTAGAAACTCTAAGATTGAGTTCACACGATCTGACAACCACTCAGGCATTTTAATGCAACACATACATTTATGTGTGACAGACATGAGTTCTTTGTTCATTAAGTAAAACACACAGAGAAGAATAAATTGCAATAAAAAAAAGCTCATATCCAGTGTTTTGCAGTATCTATAGTTGTTCCACAATGGAACTTTAACTAATTTTACACGACAGGATGAGAACATCAACATCAACATTGATAGGAACATTTTTAAGGTTGTTTAAAAAATGCTACAGTGTAGCTACTGCAGTGTAGCTGTCATTTTATTCTAATAATTTCTTGATTTTCAGTTACATGAAAGTTGATGCAAAATTAAAACAAATGTTGGTTATGTGTTTTTTTTCTCTTCAAATGATGATACAAAATGTCAAAACAACAGAAGTCCTCACAGATACTCCTGCAAAAACTGTGACTAAAGGTTGCATACGGTGGTGTTCTTTTTGGAATTTGAATACATATATCAAACCTCAAAACCGTTCTTCACCTGTATGGAATTCAGCATAAGTACCAGGTTTCAAGCGCATCTATCATCTCATATGCAAGAAAAAAAAAGGTCATTATGGTGCATGAAGTCATGATACCTGTAAATCATAAAACACAATTTGAACAAAATATATTTTCACTGCAGCTATTGGCAGTAGTAAGTCAGTCCTGAGCAAATGAAAACAAGCCAGGAATTATCTATTTGTATTTTTTCTTATTTATAACGCTGCTGTATGTGTTTGAACATGCATGAAAAACTCTCGCCGACCTTCCAGCCTATTTGATGTTTACAAGTATAATCTTAACCGCCTTTTTTTTTTTTCCCCTCACAGAATAGCACTGAGCAGAATCGAAGCACCTGATTCAATATGGCTGGTGTAATTCGATCAGGCAAATTTTATGCTTTTGGAAAAAGATAAATATACCTCAGTCGGAATTCATTTGATAGTTTTAGAGAATAGTTTAGAAATACTTTACATTAAGTGTGTACTTATGAGTTACTGACAGAAGCTTGCTTTTAGATTACACATAACAAAATGGTGTTATACACATAATCTTAAGGAATTTCAGTTTCTTTTTTAGGAAAAACATTTTTGAACATGCTTTGTTTCATGCAGCCGTAATTACTGATAAACTAGTTTAGCATTGTGCCTTACCAAAGTCACCTATTTTTTTTTTTTTCACTCTGGATTTTCAGGAGATAAACCTGTTTTAATCAAAGTCATTCCCACATAGCAATTAGATCTAATTAGTCCAATTATCAAGATTCTAATTACATTAAAATATACCCCCTAAATCTCATATCAATTATGGTATGTGTGACTTGTCCTGATCAAAAGACACGAATAAAGAGACAGAGGGAATATACAATAGCTTGAAAAGGTAGAAACGACGAGCTTCCCCAATCTCTGGAGGACAAATTACTGTGGAAGTGACTCTACTTGTCCCTGAAGCTCTTCTCACAAAAGACAGTGGGCTTTTGGGGATAAATGTCACTTAACCTTAGTTCTTTTGTGTCATATTTCAAACTATTTTGTGGCTGATTATTGGGTTATGATTAGTTACACATTTGTTTTATTTCATATAATTTAGTGACAGATCCCAATAAATACACTTTTATCATTTCGAGTCACAGCAAGTTATCAGACACTTTCATTAAGTTTTCGTTTGGATTGTAGACAAAGTTGTAGTGAAACTAAGTTGTATCAAAGCCAGGCAGAACTTGTGCTTACACATTGATTCAATTGGTTTCCATTAACCTGCATATGTCTGTCTATAGCTGTACTGGTGCGGTGTGACACAAAAGGTGTAGCGGCAGCGCATGCACATGCATACGCTTGCACCGCCTGTGCTTGCTGTGGAGTCAGAAGGAACACACTGACCTAATTTCCCCCAGTTAGCTCGCCTCGTTGGGGACCAACGTTCCTCTCCACCCGTTTCCCCCAACCGAGCCTATCAGAGCACTCCCTGTGTGTCTCGGTGTCTCTATCATTCTGTGCCCTCCATCTGTTTGAGTCGGCTTCCATGTTCAAGTATTAAATTGACAATAACGTGTCAAGTTATTCTCCTTCCGGTTGTCCATCATTTCCTATCTGTGCTGCTAATTACTCTGTTGTGTGCGTGAAATATTGATATTGTGCGCCGTGCCATGTCATTCCTTTGCTCAAAAAGAACCAATAAGTATCATAGAGAGAAGGCAAGATCAGCCCGCAGAAAGAAAAAAAAAAGAGAGCGAAAACCACCTGAAATAACAACTAGTTCCAGGCTGTCAATCCTTTGCACAGTGCAGCTCCGAATCACAACTCAGTGCAAGGGTCAATCAATTCTGATGTAATGCTGGCAGGAGAGGTGGGTGGAGATGGCAATGCTGGTCACCCCTGAGTCTCCGGTGCTTTTCAGGGCTCTTTCCTTTGCTGAGGGGGCAGGAATTTGTCTGCGTGTGTGCATGCACAAGTACATGCCTGCATGTGTGAAAGAGAGGCCCCCTGGCTACCTCGGCCCGAGTGCACATGTTAGGGTTTTTTGCAGCCAGACGTGCCCTGGGTCACGCCGTGTCTCGCACACACGCACACGCACGCACACACAACATCAACGTGCTGTTTCCTTTATGGAAATCTGAGCTGTCAGCTCCCTGACAGGCTAACACTGTGATATGATTGGTTAATCTGCGGTGATGTGGGTGTCGGTGAGCGATGACTGCCGTCCCATTGGTGGTCTGGGTCGAATGAAGGTGTTTCCCACTGACTCGTAAGACGGGAGGGGGTGTCAGATAGGGGAAAGTGACAGAAACTATATGGACGAGCATATGAGTGATTGTGTGTGATTTGTGCATGAGAAACTGTGTGTGCCGTTGAGAGAAAGAGAAGGAAGCCCGAGGTGACACTTCACTCACGCTCTTCTTTTTTTTCCCGTCTGTAATCATTTCTTTTCCTGTCTCATATAGACATCTAAAAAAGATGGCAAAAGTCAACAAACAACTCCTCAAGAAATGCAATGTGGATTTTCTTTTTTTTTTTTTTACATGTAGCTATATATTAGCTAATGCATTGTAGCACAAATACACACTAATGTGAAGTGCCCTGTGAAAATAAATATGAACTTTTAGGAAAACACATGTGATGGACAGCTCCGATAATATAAGTGACAAGATGTGGCTCTTGATGTAATCAGAATTTGATGCACTGTGTAGCAACTGTTTATACTATATCATCAGCTCTCATTTTAGCCATTGTGAGTTTGAAGTCATGGCAGGTCTGATTGGTAATTGTTTTGACACTAGAGGCTTAAACATTTGCTTGCACTTTGTTTAAAGATACCCGTACAAAAATGGCAAAAAAAAAGTGCCACGTTCCCACAAAATGTTTTCATGAAAATATAATTTTTGTTGTTGCACATTTGCAATAAATATTCCTTCTTTTGGTTGAAGATGTGATGAACATGTTCTTATTAGGTCATTGTTATTAGATGGATGTGTCCCTGTACATTTTAAAAGACAAAAGCAGGCAGCATTCAGGGATTTTTTCCTGACAGAAACCGTCTAAACATAATATGTGAGTAGTCGACATTGTGTTAAATCTAATATAATAATTCTCTTGTTAGACAAACAGAGTGGTTTGAAAGTTAACTATACCTCAACCATCTCTGGATGGCATTTCAGGTCAAGTCTTTTCCTCAATTTTTAGATGATAATCCCTTTTTTGGTCTCTGCATATGCATGTATAACACATAGCTAGCTGCTCATAATTATTTCCTTTCCCCCCCTCGCACTCCCTCTTGTTAATTCTGTCTTTATCTCACTTTCTCTGCCTCTAATTTTCTCCATCTTTCTCTCGCCATCCTGTCTCTATCTCTCCGGTGACAATGTCCTGCAGTTATGAGGCAAGGTCAGAGAAGTGAAATCCATTTAAATACTGATGCAACTCTCTGGAGCCCCATCCACAGGCTCTGCAGCACCCCTCCCTGCACACCTCACACAAACTGATGAATGGATAAATCTCTGTAGAACATCTATTATTTGTCCTGCATTAATCATTCTGGGTATAACAAATCTACTGGCACCGTGTTCTATGTGCCCCCACCCCCCACCCCCCCAAAAAACCCAACTTTATGAAGAGAACAACAACCTGTTCTTCATTGTTGAGGATTGAGGTGGTAAGCCGTGTGTGTGTGTGTGTGTGTGTGTGTGTGTGTGTGTGTGTGTGTGTGTGTGTGTGTGTGTGTGTGTGTGTGTGTGTGTGTGTGTGTGTGTGTGTGTGTGTGTGTGTGTGTGTGTGTGTGTGTGTGTGTGTGTGTGTGTGTGTGTGTAAAACGAGTACTTGGGAACTCCCATTGTGTTTGTTGATCCCAGGTGCATCTGCATTTGAAATGTTTCCACACTAGTTTATGGCGCACCGAGGGACCTGCCATTTCCCATGTTTTAATTCCCTCTCATGCTAAGTCAGGCGCTCCATAAAAACGCCACATGTTGCTCCGCAATGAAAACAGCTACCTCATGTATGCGTCTAAACTATTCCAAGGTGTATGAGGAGGCCAAAGTACATTTTATCAGGAGTTTTGTTTGGACAGTGCCGAAGTATCACTCGCTATCATCTCAGGAAATCGCAGCTCTACAGCACTTGAGGCACTTGTACCGTTTTCCGTATCCCTCATATGCTTGTTCGCATGTGCAAATGCCCTGCACATTGTAAAATATAGTAGCCAGGTATTAGTCAAGCACAGATTCTAATAAAGTGTATTTGAGTTTTCACTGTTTGTGATTATACTCTTCCACTCCTGATCAGTTGCAAACCATTATAAGTTTGTGGTGAGCTGTTATATAGTTTTATTCACCTGATGCTCTCCAACTCTTGAGTCAGATTCATTTTTAACCACATTTAAAATGCCTACCACTGGGCTCTTATTATTTTATCAATGAAACATGTTTATGGGCCCTCGCTTTGCCAGTTTTGCAAAAGTAACTGTGCTTATAAACCCACCAAATGCTCAGGTTGTTGTACTTGGGTGGATAAAGTATATAAATAAATAAACAAGTGTAGGTAGATTGTGTGAGAGAAAGAGGTGAGCGCAAACTAATTTGTATAGTTTGGAGATTTTCTTTTGCAGTATAAATACAACTTCTCACAAGATGACATAAAATGAGTCAATTATCCAAACGCCTTGCAGGCATAAAGTGTTGCTCTGCTCAAGTTGTGTTTACACGCACGCACGTACGCACACACACACACACACACGCACACACACACACACAATGGAAAATACCAGCTTAGCAACCTATGATTATCTTATGATATATATCTTGTGGGAGTGATTTTCTTTGTAAATTCCACGTTCGTAGCTTCCTGCTTTATATTTTCCCCACCTGTGCTAAGTCTTGCTCCAACATCGGTTATCATGTAATACGTACTTCTGGATGAATTCAATAAATATGAAGCTAACACTTCCATAGTGTTAATGCATTATTAAAAGGTGGATTTACATGCGAGGAACGTATTTTTTTATTTATTTATACGTATTTGTTTATGGAATACATGCACAGCTGCATAAATTACCACCTTGTTGTACAAATGTGTAAACTGAACATTATAAGTCTATGTAAATGCGTACAAGCAGTTGAGCTCAATTGATTCATTGATTTTGATTGGTCATTGGGGTCAGTGTTTAGGTCAGTGGCAGTGGTGGTAGTGTTGTAATGATGTGTTTTAGACACGCACACACACACACACACACCTACATAGACAATAAAAGTTCACTAGAACTTAAGCAACTCAAAGTAATAGTTCCTCACCTAAATTAAATATGTGCTTCTATAATGAAAAATGCATTAGATATCGCATAAAATGTACTCAGTGAAGAGAAACGTGGGTTAAGACTATTATTCATCATCGCATTAAAATTGCTTTTGCATTAATCTGTGAGAAGCTTTTCTGTACTTGTCTTATTTTCTTGAATTCACCAGGTTTTGGGTTGGTTTTTTTGCAGTGCACTGACTTAGCACATAAAAAATGAAAAACAATGGGAAATGCCTGTAATAATTACCCACAAAACAGATTTGAACAGCTTGTTGATTTTCCTTTAAATTATTAAAATTGAATCAACTGATTGAACTTGATGACTATATGTCTTGTCACAGTTGCTGCCAATTGAAGGCATTTGTATAAATTGTATACCTTATTCATTGTGAAATGTATTAATCTCCCCTCCTGCTATACAAATATTTTCGGGTACTTTTGTATACTCTATTAATCCCTGGTGGGGAAATGTTTTGTCCACCTTTAACCCATCCTATTTCTAGGAGCCGTGGGCTGCCACAGTATGGCGCCTCGGGAGCTGCTGGGGGTCAAGGGTCATGCTCAGGAGCCCACAGTAGTGACCTGTCCGCTGTGGGATTCAAACCTGCGACTTTTCAGTCCCAAGTCTGCCTCTCTAACCTTTAGCCCAGCACTGCCCAGTATATCCCCCACTTTTGGCCAATCACACCCTGGTCGTAATGAATGAAGCAATAACACCAACTAAAAAGACAATGCCCCCCCCCCAATGTTTTCCAATGTTCAAATGGAAAAATTCTTTACATACACTTCCTCTCTATGGCACTATATTTCTCACCACTCATGTCCCTCCTACCCTCTTCACTGGATTGGGGGTGGTGTTGTTTTTTTTTGGTTTTCTTCACGACATCCAATCAGTTTTAGCCACGACCAGAGTGGGTATGCCCGTCACCAGACAAACCAATGCCTCCGGGCCGCTGCTCCCGGTGCATCCATGGGTACTCCCACAACAGGTGATCGAGATGAGTAACAAACAGTTGAAGGATGGGCTTTGTTCCTCATTCACTCCCCACTTCCTTTAAAATGCAATGAAGCTGATTGGTGTTCGCGACAAAAACAGGAGATACGATAAAAAGACCGTGAGCCTTGCTGAAAACAATTGGATTCATGCATGTGTGTCCATTGCTTCATTGTATTAAGGGGACAGGTGATAAATAGTCTTCAGATTAAAAACAAAAAAAATTTAAAACATCTATCAGCATTGTTTAAAAATGCAACTAAGGCTGTGGTGTCTTTAGTCCTTTCTCTAAAATGCTAACTTTCGGCAACAATCACATTATCTGTCGCAGAGGAGGCTTTAATGCCGTTTGTTATTTACCCAGGAGCAACCTATCTCTGTGAGGGAAGATCTGTGGTTTTAGTGCATTTACAAATAATGCCAGTGGACTGGAAATATCCTAATCCTCGAAACAGAGGAAACAGTAAAAATACTTGAAGTGATCTGACACTGGAGGGTTTAAGCCACCGGGGCTGTGCAGAGGGAATCTGTGGGTTACGTTCATTCTGCACAACCCCGAAGCCCTCTCTCCATAAATGTGCCATTTAAAATGTAACACACTACTGTACTCAACTCCTCTCCCGTCTCATCCATCTCTCATCACCCATGCCATCTTAAAGGTTTAATACTTGTTTGTACTTATTATTCACTTGGTGCTATTTTTAAAAGCGCAGCTCCTGTTTGTTGTCATGCCGAACAACATATAAGGGACTCAGCCTGGGAAAACCGGTCCAGAATAAGGTTCTTACTCTGGTGGCTGACAGATATACGCTAGTTAAATCTGATTTACAGGCCCTGGCACACTATGGGAAGGTTTAGCGAAGATGATGAGTCCTATTGCAATGTGCTTTGATGACATGGGAATGAACAACAAACATATCAAAACTAAGATAATGATGGAACAGCTTCTGGCCCAGATTTCACAGAAGCATATAAACTACAATTAAAATATAGTATTATGTGCCAGTGCATGCCTGTTGAAATGGTTAGTTTCGTCACCGGGCTGCTATGCCACATGCTATCAGCCGTTCAGAGGACAATTGCTGTGATATTGGGATGAAACATCCGTCGTCCCTGCAAGATTAAAAAAAAATAAAATAAAAAAAATCACACTCCTCCGCCCCCTGCCTTTGCCTCTTTTTCTGCATTGTAGTTTTGTAATTGGAGGTGCCATAATGAAATCAATTCAGTGGAGATAACAGATTTCACATCATGTTACCGGTTTCCTTTAGAAGAGGCGGCTGCATGAAGACATCTAAAAATATTCCTCTTTCATGCATCATCAATATCTTCATTATGTGAAAGATGGACGTCAGATTGTGTTTGCTGGTTCCATCGAGCGCCAGCTGACAGGACAGCATCTTGCCTGTGTCTGTTACACGCAGCCTTTTTTTTGTCTACTCTCTGATTCTACTTTAACAGATGTGCGGAGAGCAGTTTTGCACCACAAAAGTGAAGCAAGTTGTGATAACGATTCCAACTGAAAAGAAACATCTTTGTCAAAATCACAAAACGAAACAAGTACACACACACACACACACACACACACACACACACACACACACACACACACACACACACACACACACACACACACACACACACACAATAGACAACAGAATTGTGGATTTCCTTAGTGTTGTGCATTGACAAAAATACTTTTCTTTCAATTGTAAATAGGACAGCGGACATTGTGAAACATAGGAAAGACAATTTGTTCTTTCATAACATTCTGTTGTTCTGTAAAATTAGAGGCTAAACTGTACAGGAAACATTGTGTTCAAATGAAAATAGTTTCTCTCTTTAGGAAAATAAATAGCAATAATGTCTCTTTTTTGTGATTACATCTTCGGTAGCCTCTTTTTATTTATTTTCATGAAAAATATACATAATTTTCTAAAACCTGTAACTTGGTGAGCAGTGATACATTGTGGCTAGTTTAGAACAGAAAATGTGAGATACTACACAAATAAATGACAATTTTCAGTTGGAGTGAAACTAAATTTAGCTATCGCTTTTTTTACCTGAAAAATTTAACAGCATTTTTGGAAGATGACTTTGCAACACTTTGTAGCCCAGTGAGATTGAGACTTAACAATAAAAGGTGGACGGTTTCCACTTCTGGGTCTGCTCATGCAAGAGGTTTCTTCCTGTTGAAGGTGTTTTTTCTTTTCTCTTTCCACCCTCGTCTTGGCTTATTCATGAAGGAATGTTGTTTTTTTCTATATTTTATTCAGATGTTAAGTGCTGGTGATAAGTATGTTATAATTGGTGATGTATAAATGAGACTGGATACAGCTACATGGAAACATTGCTCTAAAAATACCTGTATGTTTCTATATGTGGTGAAAACCATTGGTACACTGCTACATAGATAGATAGATACAGCATGTTATCTCGCTCAGAAAAGATAAAGTATACCTACAATGTAAACTGTACTATAGTTGAAAATCCTCACCAAGGTCTTCGATCAAAACTGACTTGTATGACACGTTTATTCTCCCTGCTTGAGTTTACTTCTGACAAGGTATGAAGATTTATCAGCCCAAACTGTTGAGTTAGCATTTTCTGAATGAATCCCCACTTTTCCAACATGTACTCTTCTGAGCAACCACCAAGGAACTTGATTCCTCTTTAGGAAGTGAGAGCACCTCACAGAAACCCCAAACTCTTTTGTTTCAAACCCGACTGTATGAGGGTTCATGTATTAGCCTCATGTTTAAGCAGGGAATACGATTTGAGGCTTCATTTTGATGCAAGTCTAGCCTAATTATTTGGCAACGGGGCCTGGCTGAGCAATACAATTGATTCTGTTTTTCCACTTTAGGCAATGTACCATTTTCCCTAGATACACACTACAAAGTGAATTCCAACTGTGCTCTGGGACACAGTGGTGAGACACGGGGATGTCCAC
Organism: Blennius ocellaris; assembly: GCF_963422515.1. Lineage (NCBI taxonomy): Eukaryota > Metazoa > Chordata > Actinopteri > Blenniiformes > Blenniidae > Blennius > Blennius ocellaris. Next base: position 13,701,588 of record NC_137668.1, read on the forward strand.
AGGCACAGGCCTCCAGTCACATTCTGTGATGCTAACCATAGCTGTACTGTAAACACCTACTTTTAGCCGCGTTCTAATTACTAGCAGGCAGACAACAGGGGTCATCAGTGTCTGCTTATGTTTACAAGTGCAAACTGCAATACACGCAGGCTCATGCTTGTTGCAGCTGTACACACTAATTTCCTTTACACACAAATACAAATTGTGTATTCTTGTTGGTGTCTGCGTGCGTCTTGAACTTAAATCAGTGCTTTACCTGCCTTGTCGAACTTTCCTTTCCTCCCTTCTACTTTCCTCTTCCCTTCTCTCCTCTCAATTCCACTGCTCCATCTGTGCCCTCTGTATGAAAGGGAATAGTTGAATAGGCCTGACAAAGGGCGGCGCAGAGGTGCTGAGGGAAGCTGAGCACTGCTGGAAGGGATTCCTATCTGTTTGTGTGTCTGTATGTGTGTGTCTCCACCTTTAATGTTGACTGCTTGTATCTGATTATGGATGAAAGCGTTTTAATACATGTGATTCACACTCTTCTGCACTGTAAGTCAAAACATCATGTCACCGGAGCCGATTTGATATTTCAGTGTCGAATATACCTTATTCAAAACTCTTCCTCTGTTGAAATTATCCCTTCTGAAGCTGTGACCATGTGCAAAAAGTATATGCATCATCTGTGAGGTAATAAAAACAAGTTGGAACACAAAAGAACTGTATTGTCTGTATTGCTGATATTGTTGTTGCTCAACATGACAGCTGAAACTCTCATTCTGATTCATAGATCAGCACAGACTGGACAGGGTGTCTGTCCTACACGCCTGTCTGACCGAGCCCGCCTGGCCCTCCGCATGCTGCCGTCCGAGCTGGGCCTGACGTTGCTGGGGCAACAACAACAACTGCATAGTCGCTGGCATGGCTCCGTTCGTCAGCTCGGCCTCATTATGCTGCTGCTGGCTTTGATGTGGTTTGTGAGGCTCTACCTGCATTACTGCAGCCAGTGGCTCTACCTCCAGGCCATAGCAGTTCCTGTCAACAAGTGAGTTTGCTTCCTTTGATATTGCCCTGTACATACACACATATGGGAGTGTATGGATACACATACAGACACGCAGAACTACGCAGACACTTTCTGACTGCACACTTTGCGATTGACATAAATCTATTAGCAAAATGAAAGACAGATCCATAGATATTGTAGATTTCAGGAGCAGATAGGCAGATGAATGCACAAACATGAAAAAAACAGAAATGCATGTAATCTCAGAAACACACAATTACGGTAAAATAGGATCTGGAGGGGCGCTGAGAAGAGAATGAGGATATGCTGTGCTTCTGTGTGTGTGTGTGTGTGTGTGTGTGTGTGTGTGTGTGTGTGTGTGTGTGTGTGTGTGTGTGTGTGTGTGTGTGTGTGTGTGTGTGTGTGTGTGTGTGTGTGTGTGTGTGTGTGTGTGTGTGTGTGTTGGCAAACATGCAGACTGGATACACCCAAATCATCTGTTTGGAATCCCCCCATTAACATTTTAACAAGACTCTCTCAATATTAACAAACCGTTGCTGCAGGAGTCTGCTCACCACACGGCTTCAAGTCCCAAAAGGCTACATTATTTGGAAAGAATTTATTGTTATTATTTGGTACACAGCATCGATAATAAACAGCAATAAGATACCACACAACTGTTAAATCACAATGCAATAGCATATGGTGTTGGTTTAATTCATCACAATAAAACAACAACAACAACAAAAAATGCTGGCTGCAAACATCCATACAACCAGGTTTTCATTACAATAGCATGGGGGTGAAAGTGCCATGCATTAAATCATGGAAAGTGATAGAGAAAGGCAGAGTGAGAAAAAAAAAATCTATTTGAATGAAGAAAAAAAAAAGGAAAAAAGAATGGACTGAGGGGGTGGATAGGAGGTGAAAAAAACAAAAATGTGAAAACAGAGGGGGCCAACGTTGGATGACAACTTCCACATGTCCGAATCTACTGCCTTCCCTTCGAGCATTTCTCTCTCCACGCAGTGACCAGAGCTGGTGGTGTCTATGGGGAGAGAGAGAGAGAGAGTCCAAGTGACAGTCAGTGTGGTTAGCGTGATGACAGGCATCCCTCGCTTTCTCACTCATTTTCTTCCTTTCGAACTGCCTTTGCTTCCGCCTCTCCTATAATCCACCCTGGGACATCAGTGGACAGCAAAGTGTTCCCTGGAGCAACAGCTTCTGACCTCAATGTTGCCTTATTCACCCATGACCCATCCTTTTTCTATTTCTTTCTCTGATGGAAGTCGAGTAGAAATTTTCTGATGGGAAGATGATATCTGTTTATAAGTTGATATAAAAGGTGTTTATTGTGAGAACTTTTCCTCTTAACTGGATAAATACAGTCGATACCCTGTGCTTTTGTGCCTGGAGTTTAACTGTACTTTTTTATGAATGCATAATATTTTAAGCGCTCAATAAATGTTCTTAATATACAATGTGTTGAATAATGAGAAAATATGACTGTCAAATAAATCTATTGCTGTAAAAATCATATTTCATGGATAAATAGAGTCACATGAAATAACTCCCAAAAACATATGTCTGACTGAATGTGGTACATCATGAATGCAGAAGTGTAACAATCAGGGACAGTAAACTTCATTAAAACCTTCTTTTAATTTGTACAGGATTGATGACAATGTAGCATGATTATAAATACAATTCCATAATAGGCTTGAATCTGTGAGATTTGTCTCAGATAAAACAGCAATGGACCTCCACTGTCAGATTAATGGACAGAATCTGAGAGATGCTTGATTCTTGGAGCAAATCTGATGGGAATTAATGAGGAAAAAACTGGACCTCTCTTCTCCCACTACTGGCTCTACCTTCTCCTGACTGATGGGAAGATTAAGAAACTCATGAGGCTTGCTGTAAATGGGGGAGTCTAACTTCCACCATGAGGCTCGGAAAGGCGCTGTCATGTATCAGCAAAGGTGCAAATACAAGCAGTTCTTTTTTTATGTTCTCCCTTTTCTGACATTTTAAACATTTTTATTCAATTTGATATATATAAAGATTATCAAATCAATTAAAGTGTTCTTTAAAACACATTACTAGCACAAATCGCAGCCAATTATGAAGGTAATTGTCATCAAACTAATTAAATACGATTGAATCAAGCACAAATGATGGAACACCGAGTGTGAATTGCCTGAACTAGTTGCCCTTGAGCTGCAAAGCGTCACAAACACAAATATGGCACACGCATATTGACACTTTCCTCTCCCGCCAGATTCCGCTTCCACGCACACACCGTGGACCTCGTGTACCAGAGTTCTTTGCTCCACCCCCGGGAGGAGCTGGCAATGGTGGTGGTGGGTCCCCTGACCTTGAACGCAATAACGTTCCTGCTGGTTCTGATCAGATGTGGCTGTCAACAGATATTTGGCTCACTCCCTTCCTTCACGTCAAAGTTTATCATGGCTCAGGGAGTGTGGACAGTCCTCGACCCCCTGGCAGTCTTTGCAGTGGACGCCGTCCTCGGGGTAAGTCACTTAAAAATAACTTGGACACTTGTGCACTTTAAATAGGAGTTCACTTTATCTTGGCAAAGTGACTTTAGATTACACAACAAAAAAAAGAAGAGGGGAGGGGGGTGGGGTAAGAAAGGAAATCTGCAAGGTTAGATTGGTGCCTTTTTTATTTTGATAGTTGGTTGTATTTTGTCAGAGAGGAATAATTTTATTGCATGATAATTTGATAAGAGAGGATGTCTGGATTAAAATGCTGCTAAACCGCCCCTCAAAACAAACAAAACATGTTCATGTTAAGTTGTTCTGACAGAATATTGAAATATGAACATGTGCTACATTTGTTCTGGACTTTTAATGCCAATGTTCTTTTCAAACTTGGTAACTCCAGAGTACAGAGTTTCCCTTCCTATCATTGTCTCCTCAGCGTCTGGCCTACAGCCCCAACACACCAGTGGGTGATGCTGCAAAGCTGTACTGGCACTTCTATCGAGCTGACCAATCAGGTGCAGCCGGCGTGATCGTCACTCTCTTTCTCTATGGAGTGATTTTCCTGCTCTCTGCCACCATCCTCTTCATTTACCTGCTCAGGTGAGAGGCGCACCATGTCAAACTGTTTCAGATCACTTCTTCAACATGACAAGCTGACTAAACAAAATCAATAATTGATCTCATGCTGCTGCTTAAAATGAGCATACACGGGCTGCCATTATATTTATAGCTACAGTCAAGCAACCTAACACTCGTTATATTTAATTCAAGAGATAGACGTGATATAGATCCCTCTGTGTTATAGTGAGCATGATTGCTGCTACAGTGTTGCAATGATTTGTTTATTTATTTAATTTCATATTATCTCAATGTTATGATATTTGCATAGAGGCTTCTTGGGGATTTTACTGTGGACACTTTGTACTTGTTGCTGCTTTGTTTATTCTATACTTTATTTACTACCAATGTTTCTTTGATGGTCCATTCCTCTTGAATACATTTTTTTAAAAAGTCTCTCCAAATGAACAACAAGCCACAGTAATTGTTCAGCTATCGCTTTTTTAGCTTTGTTCTTTACTGTTGAGTGTAGTTAAATAAATTTAACACTGTTGTTGTCAACAATATGGCATTTTTTAACTGATACATCTGTCCCTCTTTAAATAGAAAGACATTTCTCTAAATACTCGTCGGTTTCTGTTGAGAAATGCATCAAACACTCTTTCAGCTTCCTTCGTTTATTCCGAAACCGTCCAAGATTTATATTCTGTCCACAAAAGAAGCACATAAAGCATCAAAAAATAATAAATAACCCATTTCCTTTTTATTCTATGTACTCAATTAGTCATACATTCAAAATGCTTCTACGCAGACAAAGTTCATACATAACCAGACTCACACACACAGCTGCTCTCCTGAACCCCCCACATGCAGCAACCGGATGGAAAATTGAAAGTGTTTCTAATTAAAAAGTCAGATGTGTTTGGATAAAGCATGAACATGTTACCCTTTCCATGATTTTGCATGGTTGGAATCACTGCGAGTTTCATACATATGTGTATTTCACTGCATATGCATCACGATGCACACATATACACAGCATCCTAATGAAGTGTGTGTTCTGCTCATGTCTTGGTTTGTCTGATGTTGTAACACGTGAATTGGCCCACAATTCTTCCTGCAAGGTTTTTCAATCCTGTTAGAAGATGCCTGAGCATCCATGAGATTTTATCTCTGCTGGATAGGAATTTTTCTTCTACTCTGTTTTAAAATATGGACGGGATTTCTTCAGAGTTGGTGAGCAACAGAGAAAAGGTCAATGACTGACCACTGATTCAGTCCTAAAAGCTGACATCCACCCTCAGAAAAGCTGCACGTAATTTGTTGCAGCTTTGGAAGTAACAAGGTAACAAAGGGTGGGTGTTAAATTGCTGAATACTGTAACTCGGTATTTGTCCAAGGTGTGTTTCACCACCTTTATATCAGACCAAATTCCATTAACAGCTCAACATATAAGAAAACCCTCATTGAATTAATCAGTTTGAGATTGGCGGCTGAGGAGAGGGTGCCATCTAATTTCAGTAAGCGGGACGCTTATCGGGATCCAGCTAAATGGACAATATTAAAACAGCAGCCGGGAATAATGACTTCTGCCACTCAACCGCCACACGGGTTTGTATTGAATGTAGGCCACGAGGCTGAAGCGAAGCTGATAATTTTATGGGTTACAGTTTTCTATTGGCTGCAAGGAAAAGGCTCTGACACAGACCGTGACCCATTTCTAAAAAAATGCCTCGGGCTATATGTATAGATAGAATGGACTGTTATCCTTTTTTAATTACATTTTAGGCAGCCTTTATTCACTGCCTGCAAAAATACATGTTACACCTCTATCCTCTTTGAAACTTCTTAAACACTAATGGGAGTGATGTCACAGTGATACGCAGGTGAGGATTGAATAAGAAAATGCATTTTCTTCACAGTCATGATGTGTTTGATGATGGCAAATCAGCTCTGCAATAAAACGTCGAGCTCATGTACTGACTATCAATGGATGAAATATTAATAGGATGTGATATAAGCAAACATGTAGTAATCAGCCTGACCTATTCTGCCTTGTGCTCCTTTTGCTCTGATATTGTTTTGTTGACATACATGTTATGTTAACATATACATGTCCTTATGGTGAACCTAACTCTAAAAAAGAGTTAATATGAGCCTCATCATCCAGGTCATACCCCACAGATAAGAATTACTCACTTATATTCAGGGCTCTTCCTCCACCAAGGAAATTAGCCTGTTTTGAAGCACAAAAAAATGCAAAGACGGTGAATTCCTCCAAGAGAGAGACTGCATAAATGAATGAAGAAGCACAATTCAAGTGTAGGATGAAAATGAATGCATGCTATTCCTGTGTCTGAGGTCAAGATTCTACAAACACTCTGCTCCCAAGAGCGATGGGGAATGATGCTGAGTTCAAAGCTCCGTACCAGCGTCTTGTATAAATCCTTGTCTCCTTGATGTTGGTTTTATTTGAGAGTTGATTACCCTCTGACAGGCTAGAATCTCTATGGAAGGGCACAAGGTCTGCTGGTTTTGATGGCCAGCCAAGGCATTTGTTTACAGACATGGTGTTTCTTTTTAGGGGTTGGCTGCATGCACCGTTGTGTGGCAAAAGAAAAATAACACTTTGGTGATGTGCACTCATCTGGAGGTATGAATCAATATGCTCTCTGCTGTGCAGAACATTTTCTTGTGACTCAAGCCGGGCTCTCCAGACACATCTGCAACCAGCACGTCCGTTGCATCTGCCATCTTTGAAGCTCAGCATTAACACTGGAGAACATCCCAGGATCTCCCTCCCACACAATAATAGATGTACAACCACGCAGACACCCAGCGAAACACAGACATCTCTATAGTCAGCTTGTGTTAACAAAGTACTTCCCACTCACAGGCCAATTTGTTTGATTCCTTTTGCTGTTGCCATTGATGTATTAGTCTTTTATAGAGCATCACACTGCAAATATGCTCTGTGTAATCAATACAAGTTCTCTGTGTTTTTCCACCAAGTTGGAATAATTGTGATTGCATCTGTTCCATAAAAATGACTCACTCACGCACTCAAGCAAAAAAAAATAGCAGTGGAAATAGTTCTATAGTAATACTCTTTGACACCAGGCAAAAATACATCCAATATATTTGACTTCTTCTTTCTTTTTCTTTTTTTTTTCTCAACATGTAACTTCCAGATTCCACAACGACGGTCGCATGCTGGACGTCTTTCAGCGACTCACAGCCAGAGAGGGGATGTACTTTGTTCCTCAGGATCTCGAACTGTCCAATCAGGAACTGAGCTACATAGTTAAGAAAGCAGAGCAATGGAGGGGCTTCAATGGGGAAAGGCGCAAGGTAATTACATTACTCTTCTGTGGCCTTTGGACAGATTGTTTTTCTTTTGATCAGAATGAGCTAAAAAAAAATGGCTAAAAATGTTAAATGTTGGTTGTCTTGCACACGGGGAAGTTTCAGTCTTGGTGCCAATGCTGATTAATAAAGCAGGCTGGGCTGAAATACTCTGAAAATTCGCTGGTCACTTTTAAGGAGATGGTACGATGGAGAGTATGTATCGAATGGGCTCATTTTATATCATTACATTTTCTTTAGTTACATTTGAGGAAGCCGAGAATTCATCTCAGAGGTCTTTAGCTTCATTCTAATTAGTACAAGATAATTACCAAAACAGAAACTCGGGTAGCAGGCTGCCTGATTAGTCTGTGAAAACCAATTTCCGAAGATATTTCATTAAAGCGAGACTGCTCAATCAACACCACATTCTGGGATGCACGTGCATGCATGCAATGGTGGGCACTCTCTTAAATGTGGACGTGGTGATGTCCGGTAAGGCAGCTGAAATGACTGAATGTCCCCATGAAATGAACATCTCAGAGAGAAGATGGCGCATGTTTGACAGACCGACGCAGGTCGATGGTGATGACTCGGGGAAGGGCAGTGTATTAGCACCGAGCCTACACCCCATGTGAAATCTTTGCATAATGATTGAAAATGTGACTTGTTGAGATAAGGGGAAATAGCAGGCAGCGATCAAACTGCAGCCCCCTTTAATTTATTCTGTAGGGTTTTTTTAGTGGCACACATCGCTCGGCGTTTCCCCGTGTTCATTAACTCTGGTGCTCTTTGCTTGCACAAGTTCATATGGAAACTATGAGAGTCGAATGAAGTCAACTTCCAGTGGACGATGAACCTGGTTAGAGGAAATAAAGCTTTATTTTGTCCTGCTCGTGTGATAAAAACTGCCTCCACCAAGCCAGCAAATTCTTTTCAAAGTCAATATAATTTTTGTTTCAATTAATAAATCACAACACTATAAATATAATGTGTAATCCTGTATTTAGAAATCATTTACCTGAAGTTCTTGAACTGTTAGAAAACACAAGTTTCTGTAATAACTTTAATAACTAAACTATTTGATTACAATATTTATTTATAGAGCATAGTGTTACAGTGCATTTTGTTTTGTTTGTTTTTTTTACCCCGTTTTTTATTTCCTGGTTGGAACCTGCATCTAGATTTGTTCTACTTACAGTTTGCATGTTATTCATTTACTCTCAATTGCCTGTAGTCATGTGTTAACGCTGTGAAGGACTGCAAACCCGTCCAGGATGTACCCACCTGCCACCAACTCACTGACTTTAGTACAAGATTCTGTCTTTTGACACAAATGGGAATGATTTAAACATGTAATCTGGTGCCTGTTAATTTACTTCACCATTAATGAGCCATAACTTCCACCGGACCTTCAATGCGATGTACTCTGTTGTTTGTTATTCATTATTATAAATTATACATCGTTTGCAGTTTTATTCCTTCTTTAAGACTATCTGACGGCAAAATTACAATTACAATTTACAGTTTCTAACTTTGTTCTGTTTCCCACCTGTCTTGTGAGCCATAATGAAGTGCAGCCCTGGCTCTGAGAGGTGACTACACTGCTGCTAATGAGATGGTGATGGACCTGTTTATTGGAAGAAAATTGAGCCTCCCAATGTTTGGAGACTTTGAAAGAAATTACATCCCCAAAGTTTGTGATTAAGAAAAGGCCCCATTTAGCAGCTGATGGCCTTTTGCTGCGGTGCGCCGCTAAATCATCCTTGCATTACCACATATCTCCCTCCACAGCAACAATTGAAGCGATACTTTATATTGTACCTAATTCGGTGTTATTAAACTGATGAAATGCTCACGCGTTAAAGCATTTTCTAGCATGATGAGAATTTAGGTTTATTGCATTTTAACATTTTTACATTATTCAAGCATACCATTTTTCATCAAAATAAGATGGGCCGCGCCATTATTTCATAATTATTGGAACAATTTCTCCTATGAAAAGGGTCACTTTCCTAACTCAGCAAAGACATATCCCTATTAGACTAATTTGCGTACATGCAAATTTTTGTCATTTTTCCCTCATTAACTATTTATCATAGACCGGGAAAAAAAAAATATTCATGAAGGCGAGCAAAGCAGCAGCCCGACAGAGCTGAAACTAATATTTTGCAACTCTAATGATTTTTTGCATCCTTAATTAGATAGAATAAGGTTGATATGATTAGGTCAGGATGTAGTGTTTTTCATTAAAAATACATTTCAGAAACTGTATTCCAAATGTGCCCTTGCAATTAAATAATGAATCCGACGCATTCCTTATTATGGACCCAATTAATATCAGAAGCAAGGGCGTAATTTTAATAACAGTGGGCTACGAGGCCTTTATTAGCTGAATGAGAGAAAGGAGGGAGGAAGAGAAGGAAAACAAGGTACTCACAGGAACAGCAGTAGTCGGCAGCCAATTTTTGAAAAGTTATTGAACGTTACACCCTTAAAAGGCTGAAATGCAACATTTTCTGCAGAGACCAGGTTTCCAGAAAATATTGCTGGTTTGCTTTAGATTAACTAACTGTGTATTGTATGAGAATGGAAATTAATTGATGGGATCAAATCTTTTATTCTTTAATTTTGTAATATATTTTCGGTGCCGATTTGTATTTTCACTGCAGTTATTTGATGTCTAATTCTATAAATTCATATTAAACACAACTTTGAGACTTTGTTCACAGCTAAAGAATGTCTGCATAACAATTTGGTGATGAAAAATGTTATTTAGTGCTAATTTAAAAGTAGTTAAAACAGACCGGTCAATTTTGACCGGGAACAGTAAAGTAAGGGGCGGGAGGTGAACACGACCCGAGGGTTAAAGGCTAATTCAAGTCAATTAAATTGTATTTTATTTGTATATCCTAAAACCCTGGATTCTCCATTAATTCATTTATTGTATTCAAAACATTTTCAGTACAGCTTCGAAACATTTGTTCAATCATTTTGTTAGTTAGAGCACCTGTAAATATAAGTAAGATTAAAATCTAAGCTGTTTAGTCATCTCCTAATGCCTGAGCGCCTTGTAGTATCAGAGCTGTCTCTGTCATCAACTCATTTTTCTTCTTCGGAGATAATCGAAAAAGCTGTTCTTTGCGCATCACAAGTTTAAGCCTACATCTCTATTCATGCTTATTCTTCTGTGCAGCATTAATACAGTCTTGGAAGATAAATGTGAAGTTAAACTAATAGGGAACCTCCTTGAACCATCAACAGTGTTGCAACCAGAGACTTTTGCTCTATAAAATGTCACATTGTCTTCTTGACCACCACAGGCCATACCATATCTGTAAATATAGCAGTCTGTGCAACATCATTATTCAAAGGTAGGTGCCTTTTCAAAGGGTGGACATTGCAAATATTGATTTGATTTAAGTTTCTTGCTCTGCACTGTCACTTATTCCAGTAAAGGAAGACATGTTTTGCATGTATTTTTCAATGTTATATACATATTATTTTCATCAATTGGCAGTTCACATCCGCATCAACCTATATCAGATTGTGCATTTGTTTATTCTACAAAGACACACAAGAAAGGAAATGTTGTAGTAATCTAATAAGCTTTAACTAGTTTCCTGGTTGTGATGTGCGACAACTTAAGAAGTCTCAGGGATGCGGTTCCTCCCTCTAGCAGTGAAACAATAAAAGAAGAATTCCACATTCAATCACCAACCAGTAAATGGCCTATTATTATCAAACTTGTAATTTTCACAAGGCGGTCATAAAATATGATCTAATTTTCACTCTGTCACCAATTAACTTTATATTATAGATTCTTTCTTGCCATATGATGAGTCGAGTCAATTCACGGTTTAAATGTCACGTCAGCTTTAGAGCTTTAGAGATGAGTGACTCAACAAAGACAGAACAACAGTTTCTTTGGTGTATTTTATTAATGATTGAAATGTTTCAGAAATGACCACAAACGTGGAGTGTACGTGTATATATATATATATATATATATATATATATATAAGTGCAACACAAAATTAAATATTGTTGTTACTTTCTTCCTTTATTTCTGTGCTCAAAAGAGAAACCGATTAGAAATATAGGTGATATCTTCACAAATTATAAAAAACACATCACGGTTTTCAAACTGAATCTTGTCAGTAAGCTCGTAGAGAGCGACAGATTTTGCGAGTAAACAACAATCAACACGACAGATTAGTCAACTAGAGGCAAATTTGTACAAATGGAAATTAATAAACAAAGATCTCCATTTTACAAGGGGTATAATGCTCTAAGCTAGTGAGTGGGCTAGTATGCTCCACATCATTGTAGCGGTTCAGTAATGAGCCCCATTAATTATGTAAAGGCAGTGATGCAGATGGACCTAATTAATTGTCTCCCGTCACCCCGTTGATTACTGTACCTGGAAGGGAGGTGTTAATTTCTGTAATACTTAAGCAGGTATGCAAACTGTTTTGTCGGAGCCGCCGCTATGACAATGACAGAGTGGAGCGCCGGCTTACCCGCTGCAAAGCTCTTTCACTGTTAATTCACCAAAAGGAAAGTTTCCCAGTGGTGGTGGTGACATTGTGATAATTGAAGGAGAGAGGGAGAGATTAAAAGAAGTGGGAAAGGCAGAAGAGAGAGAGAGCGAGAGAAGAGAAAGGGGGTTTGTACGGCGGCCCTGGAGATGTTTTCTCAACCTGATTGCATCAACATTTGCGTACCTTTGTGTCGTTTGTCTCTGTATGTCTAGGTAATGGGTTACCAGCGGGCGAGTTTGGGAACACCCAAGGTGCTTTGCAAAAGCAGCGTGGCTGGTGGAGGGTAAACCTGTTGAGAGTCAAGCAGCACAGATTGAAGTGGTAATGATAACACTGAGTCTAGGAGGCTGGCTGTTAATCATATCAGATGTGTTCTCCATTTTAATCTAAAGCTGGTACATGCTGTTACCACGTGGACAGCTACAGATATCAGGCTTTTCTTCTTTCTAAAATAGTTATTTTTTCACACTCATTTTGTTGACAAAAATATTTTAGATGAATATAGTCAGATTTATTATATAAAATGTGCTAAACTATACAATAAAAGGTCAAACATTTTATTTTGGTGATGCATTTACAGCTTGCCAGTAGTATTCAGGCCAAACACAGGGAGACAGACAATATTCACATCATGTTAAAGAGTGGTAGAAAACCAAAATATGTGGACAAACCAGTTTGTACTACATGAGGACAAAATGTAAACTACACACAGAATCCCCCAACTGCACTGCAAACAAGGACATTCCTATTACAAAGTGCCCTTACTACAACATTACACGACTTGGCTATAGAGTGTTCATCAATTATATTCAACAATATTAAGTTACTTATGCTACAAAAGGTGACCATCCAGCGAAACAAGACTGTGCACAACAGTGCATATTACTTTTCATAAAAGTTCAGACGTAACCGTTATAGTCGTATAGTCGTAGTCATACACAAGGCGCCAGAAAACCCAATGACCATGAGCCAATAACATTTAAAAATAATAAACAAGCAGAGCCTACGTACATTTTTGACTATCATTGGATCTCACCTGTCAAAATAAAATTAAATAAAACTACTTGTATATTGACATCATTAGTGCAAAATAACTATATATATGTATATATATATATATATATATATATATATATATATAGTGTTGTAATTTTTGTCAATACCTACAATGCCACCAGAAAAGAAAAGAAAAAAACTAAAATGCATAGGTACCTAAACATGTCTATTTCCGATCTTTATGCTATATTTTAACTGCAAGAAACATGACCTTTGAATTTTTTTTTGTTGATGCTTTAAAATATTTAAAAACTTTTTTTTTTTTTTTTTTTTTTACTAGGGTCCAGTCATAATTCTCATACAGGAAATCATTTCAATAGACCCTCAACCAACATCCTAACATACTGTAGCCTCACAAAGGTTATTCATCAGTAAACTGGTGTAAAATAAGAAGATGCTTTAGAGAGGAAGGTGGACAGAGGATGCAGCAGGCCGTGACAGGTCACACAGGAACCGCTGTCACATAACAAAAGAACCCTCGGCTCGTGAAAGGGAACCCATAACAGCAACACAGGAACAGCAGGAAAGAAGAGGAAGAGCTGAGTGCTTCAGTGGCACGGGAGGGATTGTTGAAAGTCAGAGGGCAACTATTGGTCCAAGGTGTGTGGGTGTGCATGAGCATGGGGTCAGCAGAGTCCTTCCAACTCCCCCACCTCTCCCCATAACCCTCTACCAAAGAGGACTGTGGTCAGTGTGTGGGCAAGTGTGTGCATGTGTCAGTGTGTATAAATGCAAACCTGTCTGCGCCGTGGAACTTACACTGTGTCTATGCACAAGTGTGCTCTGTCAAGCACATTTAAAAATTACAAGTATGTGCAAGCAAACATTTCTGCTTGCCCGCATGTCACATTAGAGCGGCTTCTTCAATTACAGTGGATGTTTTTTTTTTTTTTTTTTTCGTGGACAGTGCTGAGGGCTCCAATGGCCTGGGGTGATCTAGCAAGCAGGCGGGCAAGGACAGGAGCGACACAGCAGCAAGCGCACGATCCACAGTTGGAGCATTAGGGAACTCAATATGAGATATGACTGTACAACTACATGCCTGTGTTCATGAAAAGGTCATGGACTTTGCTGGGCAGTAATGTGTGAAAGTGGTGCACAGTGGTTAACTCAAGGGAGAAAAAAACAAAAACATAGATAAACATAAAACTCTTGGGCATTTTTACCTGATGCATACAAGTTTACAGACTCAAATATAGGTAATAAGATGTATTAAAATTGAGGGGACATAAATGTCACAAAACTCTTTATTTCAGTTAAAATTTAACACATTAACACCCTGCATTTCTTAACAGGCCCACAGATGTTTCAGTTGAAAGAAAAAGGAGAAAGTGTTCCAGTATAAACTCGTCGGTGTGAACAGTTTAATTACAGGGAGTGTCAGCCCCATTGCTTAATGTGTCCCTTACAATTAATCCAGGGAGAGGATGTCATTATCTACAAATGCCTAGGCCTGGGCAGGCTTTTCTGTTGGAGGGAGGGAAAGAGAGGGATAGAGGGAATTCAGTCCAAACAGGAAAGAGGCTTTAGCTTGTTCAGCCTGTGTGACACAGAGAGATGCAGCTGGGATGATTTCGAAATCCTTTTATCACTTTGATTCCAATGAGTCCATCTTTGGGAAAGCAGCTACAGTTTCTTTATAATATGAAGCTAAGAGGCTATGGTAAATGTACACAGTCAAAAGACACATGCAAACGTGTACACGCCGAGGTTTTATAGCTTTTATATGAGCGATCTGATTCCTTGTGACTGTCCGTCGTTAGTCACTTCTTTTTCCTTCACTCTTCTCCTTTTCCTCTAAAGAGTTTGACCTTGGCTGCTTCTTTGGCCTGAGGGGATAAAGAAGTCCTGGTGATTGTGACAGGTGTCGCGTCTTAACAGCCCCACATGACATCCTGAGGAGAGATGGACATTCGTAGTGTGTGTGTGTGGATTTTTTTTTTTCATAACACTTTCACTCATAACCTTAAAGAGACCACGTAGTGTGTGTGTGTGTGTGTGTGTGTGTGTGTGTGTGTGTGTGTGTGTGTGTGTGTGTGTGTGTGTGTGTGTGTGTGTGTGTGTGTGTGTGTGTGTGTGTGTGTGTGTGTGTGTGTGTTGTGTGTGTGTGTGTGTGTGTGTGTGTGTGTGTGTGTGTGTGTGTGTATATGCGTGTGTATGCACATGCACGTTTACTGGATCGGTGTGAGCAAGTGTGTGCAAGTGTGTGTGTCTCACCGCTGATTCTCAGCTCTCATTGTGGTTATTGGCTTGGATACTTATCACCTCCAGCCTCTGAGGCTTGATTAAGCTGAATGTACTCCAAAGTCAAATTCTGGATTTCAAAGGCAATACTCAACTTTGGCATCTGTCTGCAGGATCTTAATACGAAGCCTGATCTACTGAATTGTTCAGAATGGAATTACATCTGAGATATATCTAAGAGGTAATCAGTTTGGCTTTTTCAATCTCACTAAATATGAAGAGTAGCGTGTTTGAAGTTGCATTTGAAGGCTGATTCAATTCAGTTTGATGTTTTAAAGTGTTCAGTTGTCTTTAAGAATTTGATACCAATGATTTTTTTTTTTTTTTTTTTACGAAAGTGGGCATTTTAGGTCATTTGTAAACAGAGAAAATTAGAAGCATGTGAATGTGGATCAGACTTGTGTTCCTTTGTTTATTAAAGTTTCAAGTAAACTTTAAGATGTTCCAGAACAAACCTGGAAAAGTGATCTCCCGAGGGCCCAGGGTGAGTCAGACATGGTGTGGAGGGAAGAAATGGCCCTCTCTAAGTTGTTTACTGTAGTTTGGAAGTAGGCTTTCTGTAAAGGAGATTAGTAACAGTGAATTATGCATATCTTATTTTCTGGATTATCTCAGGCACTCAGAGATACTATCTCACTGGATAATCTCTTTTAAAGTCGTTTGTATTTACAGTCAGAATAAACCCGTCAATTTAGCATGTTTATCTTTTCTTGAAGTTCAGTTTTAGTCTACTAGTTTTGGATTGAGTGTGTTATTGTACATTAACTATTGTCATTCAAGATAAAAATGTGTATAGACAGTGATCTTCACTTTACACACACATCAGTGTAAGGCATCTCTGTATAAGCTATTGAAGCATACAAGCCACTTTGTCGCCGAGTGTGCCTGTGTGCATGCATATATGGGTGTCCCTCCATGCAAATATGAATGGGTGGCCTGTCCTCTCCAGTGGTGCGTTTAACCAGACACAGACCTTTGCTTCAGCCAAATCAGGCCCAACACAGACAGAACGCATTCATGCCATGTTCAAGCTGCTCCAATTATATTTGCCGACCGTCCACATATTGGCCAAATTTGCAATAATAGCATATCTATTTCCATTCTAATGGCTGACATTGCTTGGCTTATCCATGCATGTATGTCGATGGTCTTTTCTGCTTCGTGGCTTGGTCTGTTAACAGCCATGTGCAATGTGCTGTAGCGTGGTTGCTTCTTGGCTTCTCATGTGTAAAGTGTTGCATGAACCCAACATGCGGATCTGTGCTGTTGTGGGTATTAAAGCCATTTTTGCCTGTAAAGAATATATTTATTTCGGTAGTTATACTACACATCCGAATCTAAAAGAAACTTGTTTATTGATCGATCTCCAGTTAGTTTTACTCTTTCAAACCGGCTTTTATTACATATAAATAACATTTCTTTCTCCCGTTGAAGTACAATAAAGGTGAGCATGACATTTTCTACTTCCGAAATATTATTCCGACTAATTCATTGCAATTTGCCAGTTCCGTGCTCGTTCTGTATTTATGTATGTGCATGTATTCACACCTCCGTGAATGATTGTGTGCATTTTGTTGAAGTTGACCTCTGACATACAAGGCCTGTGTGTCTGCATTAAATTAGATGTGCTTAATAATTTCAATTCTGTGATGCCAGCACATGGATGTTGCATGTGACTGTGAGTCCCTTGTTGACATGTGTGCTTATGTGCCTACATATTGTTTGTATCTGTGGCAGTGTTCACCAACCAGGCCTTGAACCCGGGCCAGAAATGGTGGGTGGTGGAGAAGTGGAGGGATTGACCCTCCATAGCTTAGAGAGCCTCATTGCACAGTACACCCCCCATACACACACGAACACATACACACACACACACACACACACACACACACACACACACACACACACACACACACACACACACACACACACACACACACACACACACACACACACACACACCACACCCTACTTTCCCTCCTCCCCATCACCCCACAGCCCTCCGCTCTCTCAACCCTCCCTCCCCCCAATCCCTGCTGCATAGCCCCAAGCGCCCGCAGGCGTTGGAGATGCACGCATGCGTTGCCTCACTGTGTGGGGCTTTGTCTGTTTGTGAGCATGGCTGTATGTGTGTGTTAGCGTGTAGATGTGTGTTACTGTTTCTCTGTGCGTGTGCGTGTGCGGACAAAGGAAGGTACCACGTACACTCCTCGCTTGGCAATAATCACTGATGCTCCTTTCAGCTCAATCTGTGTGAGCATGTCTGCTGCAGTGTCTGTTTTGACTGTCTTTTGTTTTGTAACATCCATTAACACTACCCCCATAAATACAAAGTACAGAAATGATGTTGCTGGTGAAATCAGCGTCACTGTCTGGTTTTATCCATAGCCAGTCTGAACAGTTTTCAATTAAGTTATCAACATCTGTCAAAAGTAGAAATCAGATTTTCATCATCACATCTTTGGCTGCACAGTGTATTTTTCCATTATTTGTGCGTTGAAAGCCTCGCCAAAGCATTTATCTTTTAATAATACAAAACTTTCAGAATGCTTTTTTTTTTAAGTACCAGCTGATCTCAATCATTTCACTGAATAGTTACTAAGCCACCTATTACATTTGTGTGTGAGGAAACAGATCAACCGCTGTATTATTGACAGGAATTGATGGCATTATTGAATCAATGGTATTGTTGAACACATATCCACTATTATCATTATTTTTTCAAGATTGAAATCAGATAAATCAGACCTATTGAAGAGATAATCATATTAATTTTTGGTACATTCAAATCTTTTCCGTGTGAAAATGGCATATGCTTCTTTTGATGTTTTATTTTAGTTTTTTGGCACCAAATACCGGGACAAATTGTACAGCCATGTTGGCTTGTCATGATCTGGTGCAGTCATCCAGATGAGGTATCTCACCAGCAACACCTGGAGCTGTTCAAATGCTTCAAGATTTTTGCAGGTAGGCTGTGCCAAGGCTGTAGCACAACATTTCTCGCCAGCATAACTCAGATTTGGTGACTTGGATCAAGCCAAGCCAAACCACCACGTGTCAATTTTCATTTTAAAATATTGAGCCACATTTAAGCTCTACCTGCAGATTGCTGTGCCCCAGACCCTACCATACCTCAATCCCTCAGATCCAACCCATTCCAGGTGTCACTCCTATTTGTCCTCCCACTCTCAGATATTTCCTCACTATAGCTGTGAATCTTCTCTCATTCACGGTACATCCAGGCCCATTCCCTGTCCGGACTCCTGCCCACTGTGCCGGTGCCTATAGCCACAGTGTGACCCGTGTCCGGCAACATCCTCAGTCCTCTCCCAAACCCACATTCCCCATTCCTCGGTTGTTCAATCTACTCCTGAGTCTCAGTCCCAAGTACAGCCACAGCCGGGGCTTCCATGTGCGACTGACACATAAATAACCAAGGCTGTCCGCCACCCAGGCAAATTCAAATGCACCTGTCAAAGTGATGAAGCACCCGCCCGCAGGGAAGCATTGTTTACATTTTCACTCCACTCTTTGCAAAAGTGAGATTCTAATTATTTTCACACTGTAAATTAAAGCCAAGTGAGACAGAACTACAAACCAAAAGGATCATGGCCGTCGAGAAAGCCCCAACCCTGCAACAGCATGTATGAAGAGGTAAGATAGTCAAAGAAAATGTGTAGGTGGCATAAAGAGGGAAGGTCAGCAGCTTCTGTCTTTAAGAGGGGAGATAGCAAGAAAGAGAAAGAGAGGGGAGAAGAAGGAGGTATAGCTTTTGCTTTCCACGACTGTATAGCAAGACAAGTTTATTGTGCTCATTGCAGACGAGGTTTCGGGATGTGTAACCAACTGGAATATATTATACACTCACATTTCATGCATAATATTGTGCCATAGATGTTTCCGACCAGTGGATGCAATGAGAAACAGTGAGGTAGTCAGCAAGAGAGAGAGAGAGAGAGAGAGAGAGAGAGAGAGAGAGAGAGATGGGAAATGTTTAATTAGTCCATGGGAACATGCAAATGGGAGGTAAAATTAGATATGGGAAGGCAGATCTGGAGAAGAAAGAGTGCATGAATGGTAATGATGGCTATCTAGTTTGGATCAATCATTAAGGGATCAGGGGGACTGACAAGCCTGTTTGTGCCCATGCCTTAGGCTCCTGTTCTGGACAGTAGCCAGCCTGGCTCAGGCTGTCTGCTCATGCAGACTTCTCCCTTTCTCCTCCTATCACTCATTTACAGACACATACATGATGTACACATGTATCGTACCAGATAGGTCTAAAGAAGCATTTTCAAAGTTGGACTTTGGTGGATGCAAATATGGTATACCTGTTTTTAAATATCATGCTCATACTAAATACTTGGAGCTAGCTGACTCTGGGACAGTGTTTGCTGGTGTTTATTAATCAGTGATGCATCCACCCTCATGGCCATGTTTTTGAAAAGGTAGATTTATAATGCCAGTACTTAACTGTGGGTGATCTTTAATTTACTCTCGAGGCCTGTGGTAACTTCCTATTCTGACACTGTGTTTTGATCACTAGAAAGTGTGTTTTAGTTCAAGGCTATGTGGTCTTCTCTGGAAACTGTTTTGGTTGTGGACCAGTTGTTTGCTTCATTAGGTCACAGCTGAAATAACCCTTTTGTGGGTGATAGCCAACTTTAGACAGTGTGTTTATATCTGATATGTCACCATTAGAGACACATGGCAGATAGTATATATGACAGTGAAGGACATGTAAGTCATATATACAAAATAGTGTCACCCAGTGGAAAATTACTATTTAAATCTCTGAAACTGTCTGCCCTCTTTTTAGCTGTGAGTTGCAAGTTCAAAGCCTAATTTAGGTTTAAATATGGGTCACTCTTTGAGTATAACACAAAAGAACATCCTTTTTTGAATGTAGTGTATTGAGCCAATCTTTGAGGCAGCGATGCCTATTTTTTTGGCTTCAAACTAACAAAACATCGAAGCGTTGTAATATCACTGACAGGAATTCTAAATCCATCTCCTGACAGACTTTATATTTGAACACACTTGAATGAAAATGATTGACAGGTCAGTCAAATTTTATTACAAGTCACACTGGATTTTTAAAAAGAAAACCTTTCCACAGGCGCCTGTATTTAAAGACTGATTGCTTTTATTTTGCATTCATATGTGGTATGGTATGATTCGGTAGGTGTGAAATCGCATCTTCTCCCAGAAAGACAGACAGACTATATTTGTGAACCATGGAGCCACGTCTGCAGCTGTGCCATCCCCACTTCCTGTGCCCCTGTCCCTCCCTCCTTTTTCCAATGTGCATTTGCGGTAATGTCTACAAATCCTGAAATTTATGTCCCTTCTGGAAAACATGGTTTGCCGTTTATAGTCCTCCACTAAAAGAAATAAGGCCCGTCTCTCCTGATACAAGTCAAGAGACTGATGCAGACTCTATCAGATTTCTAAATACAGACCCCAACGATAAATCCTGGTTTGATTGGGTTTGAATTGGGTTAGCTCACTTGAATGCTATCTGCTTAACCCACAGCTGGCCTGTCTGCTCCATGCAGGCATTGAACCTAAATCAGTCACTTAGTGCTATCAAATGGAACAATGGTGGAGTGGAGAGAGCACTCAAGCTAGGGCTAGAAGCCAGGCTAGCACCATAACGCAACACAACAGACCAGAACAGAGTAGTGTAGAGCAGACAGGCCCTCTAATGCTCTTTCCCTTTTTGTGTCTCAGCAATGATGCTTCCTGAGAGCCATGGTGCATTGCATGAAATGGCATCACCCAACCCAAACACACAAACACCTTTTCAGGCTTTTGTCTGGTCTTGTCAACTGGATTTCACGTGCTAATTAGCGTAGGATGGTGGCATGGCTAACATCAAAAAAATCTATTTTCATGCAAGCCAAAATACGTACACATGCTAACCATACCGGGGAATTTAAGCAGGTGTGTTCAACCAAAGTGACTTAGAGTACAGAGGCAGAATGCATGGTGTTTCTATCGCCACTGTACAGCTTGGTTTAAAAAGTCCTGGAAAGGGGCCACAACAGGGGCCATAGGCACACTTCCTATGGCCAGTAGAGAAAGAAAGGATGTTTTCTTACTCAGTTTTTTTTTTTTTTTTTTTTAGGCGTTCATGACTTTAAATGTGATTTGTCACTGCGTCGTGAACAAGCTGGAAAGCACAATATAGGAAGAGATCACTGATTTTCACACACTCCCTGATAGAAAGGCAGCAAATCAACACACACATGCTATCCAAACAGACTGATTGCTGCCTTGCGGAAGTTCTGATTACTTAAAAAAAAAAAGAAAAAGAAATCAGGTAATCAGTTTCCCCCAGTGTGGGCCGAGGCCAAGCTGAAGGCAAAGTGCAGTTGAGGCGATTTTGCTAATGAGCGTCTGAATTAGCGTTTAGGAGATGCATCCCAGAATCTTCACCCAACCCAAACACACATCAACACACATAAATTCTTTAAGTATTCTTCACTTGTGGTTTGTTTTTGGTGCAATTGTGACACTTTGACATCTGGACAATGAGTTTGTTTCTACTCATGGGGTTGTCTGGTTTTGTAGTTTATGCTACGTCTCTAATTACAAGTGGGGTAATGGCTCCCACTGTTTTCTCAGCGAAGTGCCTAGAGTTGTGTTTGTCTAACCGTTTGTAAGTGTGGGGTGACATCGATACAGCACCAAATTAAACCTCTCCTTCAGCTTGACCCTGCCACTCATGGCCCACTGAATGAGTTTGCCTTTTTCCTCGCTGTATTTTTAGAAGAATCATAATTATGCAGCCAATTAGGGGGTCACCTTGAAAAACTTCCTTTTCTTTGTGACTCTGACACTGCGTGTGGAGCTGGCTAGTGTGTGCGAGTCTGTAGTTCTCAGTTAAAGTCGGATTTACACACACACACACACACACACACACACACACACACACACACACACACACACACACACACACACACACACACACACACACACACACGCACACACACGCATGCACACGCACGCACACACACTAATATGTGTAGCTCTACAGTACTACAGTAGGGCTGCACTGACATTATGAGTGTTATACATTAAATTGAAGAAATAAAAATAAATCTGTCAGTAGTTAGTGCAAGGAGGCCTTGGAAATTGTTTTACTCTATTCAGGCCGCCCTTTGCCTGGCAGCCTGAAACATTAATGTTAACTTTATTGAGCAAGATCTAAACAGATGCTGTATATATCTGCTGCTTTCTGTTAATATAATGCAAAAGAGCCATGATCATGAGACATTAAAGCCTTTACCAGCAGCCACTCCCAGAGAGGGAGAGGGCTTCTATGATCTTCACACATGGATGACTTCGAGTTACATGACCTATATACCATGTTACACGCCCCGCTTGCTCCCCATGTCTCACCCTAATAGGGAAGGGCAGCGCATTACAGGTGTGTAAGCCCCCAACACGGAGAGAAAGAGTCATAAACAGGCCTGCCACCCAGATTGCAGAGTACGTATAATCACAAACACAACCTGTCACATTACCTGCCACCGATCGGGCCCTATTGCATTCAAGCACTATTTGCTCACTCGTGCACAAAACACCAGTGAAGCTCATCTTTTTGCTCCTGTCTATTTGATAAGGAATTCATTTAAAAATATATATTTTTATCCTCCTCTTAAATTTATTCTCTTCTTATTCTTTACCAAGGAGTTTTACCATCCCTGCAAACAATAAATATTCCTCCCGTTTTTTTGTTTTTTTGTTTTGATTAGGTGGTGGTCGATGACTATATCTGGACATCAGATGAACCCATATCAAGTTCTGCCACCTCTGGAGATGAGCCGAGTAGACAAGGTGCGCCCCTACCAGAGGGTGAGACGAGCACCCATGTGACTGTGTACACACTGTCCCTGCAAGGGCTGAAACAAAGATTCAGACATTTCCTCCGGCAACCAGATGGAGCGATCCTGGAGGTGGGTGATCTGCATACCTTTACTGCACATGCGTACAACCGACATATATATGTTAAGAAATGACACTTGCTTTTTTCATCGAGATCCTATCTTTGTAGCTATACCCAAAGTTCTACGTTACACCTGTTAAAGGTGGCTGCACTATCCAAAGGTAAAGTCTATTGATACAGGGCACGATGTGCTATAATGTACAAAGGATTTTTATGTTTTGCTGAAGAAAGAAACAGACTTGCGTTGAATAAAACAAGTAATTTCACAATATGCATAGCCTTCTAGCAGGGGTCCCTTTTCCCAAAATTCAATTAATTATGCTGTCTGTTCACTGGAATAAAATGTAATTTAATTACAAGTACGAACATATGTGCTTACATAATGCTAAAGCTGGTCTATTCTGAAATTATACTATATGCTGTGAATTGAATAAATACAGTAATTTAGATCAATTAATTTATATACAAATAAATACTTTTGGCATGATTTGTACAAAAAAATGCTGCTTGAAAAATGCGGCCGTGGCTCCGTTGGTACAGCAGGTCATAGTCCATATCTTGGTAGTTCGATTCCCATTCACGCCCCGTTGAAGTGCTGACACACGTCATTAAAAACAGTACATTGAGAATTTAGATAGTTTAGAGTAAATTTCTTGAATTTCACTCTCATCTCATCTTCAATTGTGAGAGTCCACCGCTCTGATTTTAATGCATCTGTTTCATTTGGTCTGTCGGTGAAGTAGCTATAAAGACAGAAATAATTCAATCTCCCAATAAAAAATAACCTAGAGGAAATTGATCATGTATGAGGTACGTGTCCCACTAAAACAAATAAATTCCCATCAGTTATAAGATGCCCTAAAAATACATAGATATGGACGTAGATATAACAATTATTTAGAACCATTTCAATGATTACGATTAAACTAAATTTTTCTTTTGAAATTACTGTCTGTTTAATGTTCAACTGTGAGTATTTTTGCCAGTAGTGTTTCTTTTTTGATGCTCTCTTAACTAAGCTTTTTCTACAGTGTGAATGTGTAAACTGGGATTTTTTTCCACTGAGTGATTCTTTAAAGGAAATATTTTTAAGTCTTCAAATACAGAAAAATACATATTTGTGATATATATTAATCATTTTCAATATATTGAGATCACTATATTTGCCATATTGCACAACTCTATTAGGAAATGTTAACTGTTATTTTCTTTGATACAATGTCACAATCTGTCATGACATTAGACACGAGTCACCTCACTTTGTCCTCCAAGAAGCTGCACGAGACGCAGCTCAGAATCACTGATTCAAAACAGCGCTGCCTAATTAAAAGTAGTGCTTTGTGATGACTGCTGCAGTTGGAAAACTGCATCCCTTTCCTCAATCATTCTGTCACTCCCCGAGCGACCTGGATCGTCCCGGCAAAATTAATATTTTAAAGTTTGGATGTCAAAGGAGAGGAGGAAGTTATAAGTACCAACAATTAGCTCTGAGGCTCTGTCGCCTTCTAATGGTTTTCAATCATAATATGAGTGATGGCGATCTTATGTGAGTTAACACATGCCATGGTATATCTATTACTGATGTCTGTGTATGCGTTTGGGTGTGTAGCCTCTTAGACTTGTGCATAGCGGATGAGACATCTGGGGGGATTGTTCATAGTCAAACAGAGCACACAAACATGCACAGATCTTTTCTTTGTGTGGGGGGGGGGAGTTATTCTTCAAAATCGACTCTACTTCCCCCTCCCCTCATAACCACATAATTGCAGATGCTGACAAAAATTTATTACACTAATAACCTTGACACACACACACACATACAGGCACACACAACTGTTGCTCACCAGTTTAACTATTCATTTCTGAATTTATTAACCCCCCTGCCGACTTGATGTTCTCAAAAGGATGAAGTTTCAGAGAAGCCAACTTGTGAAAGATAGGTGTCACTGTCCTTGGAAAATATGCGCACACACACACACACACACACACACACACACACACACACACACACACACACACACACACACACACACACACACACACACACACACACACACACACACACACCCGCGCGCGCTCTTTATCATTTTCTGTTGCTCTTTTTTCTCATACACACTGGGTCCCTTGGGTGTTGCTGTCTGTTCCTTGCAACTTCACAGGCAGAGACCTCCAGTAGCAAGAGATGCCGGTGGCGTCCTCTTTCACCCGCTGGTAGCGAGGAGCGATAACACTGATGTGCGCGCGTCGCCGACAGAGGACTACGCCGTTCCCCTTCGCCTCGCAGAACCCCCCCCCACACACACACACACACAGTCTCACACACACACACTTTACATATTCAAAACTAATCCTCCCCTGAATATATAGACTGGTTTTATGTATAGAGCGAGATCTAGGAATCACCAAAGGGCATCCCCGGCACTTGGAAGAACACTTGAGCTGATTTTATTAGTGCTTTATATAATTTTGGCAGTGATATACACACTGCGACAGGGTGCTGTGTACAAACTGGCCTTCAGATGTAAGGTGACAGCTCCTCAGAGAGAAGAACAGCCAAACAGGCACTTCTACTAAATTAAATTGATAAAAAAAAACAAAAAAACTACAGAATGAAATAGAAGGATCCGCTATGAGACCACAGGAACACAGAAAATGCCCCTGCTGTTCTTAAATTTATGATATTTTTAAGTAGTTTTATTGGTTTTCCTGTTCTGGCTTATTACCTTATTCACTTGTCAAAATAACAGCATGTTTTATGGTGATCTGGTTACACTGCAAGGTTACTAGACAACATTTTCACACAGATCCTCGAGCAATAAAAACATTTCAATTTAGCATATGTACTAAACATGGCTGAAAAGCTCAACTTTTTTTTCACTTTCTTAAATATTGATGTGAAATATTCCCTATATTAATGCAGGGAACTCATGTCACTCTATTGTCTGTCCCAGATACACGACCAATCCTGCTACTTAAGTAGTCTGTTTCCATTTACTGAGGAAATATTGACGGATGGCTCATTTCCCTTAAAGAGCCGTGTTTTCTCAGGCAGCGTCCTGGACACCCGTGCCCCGAAGGGCTTGTTCCATCCTTAGACTAACATGACCACGGCTCCAGGGGCCGGCAGCTTTGCATAATACACACACATTTAAACCCAAAATTTGTCTAAATGAACACCTTAAAAAGAAAGTCCTGAAAAAAATGCCGTGAGCTATAAATGCTATTTGCAAGAAGCAAAGGTGTGTCCTGTTTGATCTGTTGGAAAGTGTGAATGTGAGCAAGAGTCACAAGAATCCCCACATTTTTTTTTGTTTTTTGGTTGTTTTTTTTGCAGCCATTATTGGACCTGCTATGGCTTTTTTTGTGTTGCATCCTCAGTAATAAGTGCAAATAGCGTGGAAGGAGTAAAGTTAAAGTTGTGGGCGTGTAGTAAAAAATATCACCATAATGAAGTCTTTATTGACTTGCATATTGAATTCTGTTTAAAGAAAGTTAATATTAATGATGCATCATATGCTCTCATTCAGTCTGTTGCCCACGGCGGGTGTCTGTAATATTGACCATGTTGAAGGAATCTTCTCGCTGAATCACAACAATACAAAAAAGTTAACGCTACGTTCCCATCAGTGTGCTCCAATAAAAGACATTAAAGGTAAAGTGAGGTGTAGCTTTTCAAACACTCATTACCTATAAACAGATGTTCCACAGCTGCTAACTCACAAAATGCACTGCTGACAACAACTGTTAGGGCCAAAATTATGCAGGGAAATGCATCTATATAACCTAGGACCTTCAGAGAAGGACTCATAACCACTCTGTCTGTAGAAACAAGATGGCTGATGAAGAAATTAATGCAGGCAAAGTCATTATCTTCCCTCCTAAAACCACAGTGGGTTTATGTCCCCCTGTGTCGCTTTTTCTCCGGGGCTAGCATTTAAGTGTCGATGGACTTATAAAAAGATAGGACAAGCCAACTGTGCTCCTTTTGTCTCCTTTCCTCCATATGGGAGGCAGCAGCATATGCAAGAACTGGCTCAGCTTCTGTAAAACTTCCATTAAAGATGCACAACTAAGGCTCTGCCAGCTTGAATATTACCTCTCTCCGCAAATTATTTATGGCTCGGAAAAAACGCTGATGATGAGCATCTCCAGCAACTTGTATAAATAAAAACACTTTTCTCTGCAATTTCAGCTGAAGCTTCCTTTTCTCGCTTGTGTTTTTTTTTTTTTTTTAAACGCACTCAACTGTTAGTAGAAACAAAAGGTATGGCGATTTATACCACATTGTAATAAATGATTGACCTTCATGGCAGGTAATTCTAGTTTTTTGAATAAGGTTGCACCCTTTTACAATAACTGTACAAACGTGCACTTCCTGATGGGGAGAATGAGTGTCACATCATTATCGTGAAATGCCATCTCTTATTAACGAGGACCTTTTCCGGTGTTGTTGCACGTCCATGACTCAGCCCACTGTCCATCCGCACAGGACTACAACTCTTCACTGGACCAATATTGACCTAATTTAGCATGCAGACAATATGAAGAAGTTAACCTTTGGAAGAAACACCTTGCAGCAACATTAATTGACAAACCACGTCAATTCTCCCTCCTACCCCTCTTTTGTAATTACTCTGCCGCATGTTTGATTGCCGCTGCGGAGCTGAGGACCTACGCTTCATTTGCCGTGAGGTCACCGGCAGCCCTCAGAAATATGAATTTGATTTGTACAGGAAGTGAGTGCACTCTGTGTGCTTTGTCTGCGTGCGAGTTTGTGCGTGTGCGTGTGCGTGTGCGTGTGTGTGTGTGTGTGCGTGTGTGGCACCGAGAGACACGGAGAAGAAAAGAGAGAAAAGGGAATGTCCTTGGTTATGTACTATACGTTGCATGAGGAGATTAATGCCTCCCTGGCAGCCATATCTGCTTAGCAGGAGGACTTCACCAAAGAACACTGCATGCAATTATCCTGCAAGTTTATACTAGTTTTAGATAACGAAGCACTCAGTGGAACATTTTTCTTACTCTGTGTAATTTGCGACTTGAGGAACGTGCCATACTTAATGCTGTTGTTGATGTTAGAGTTTCCACTGAACTGAAGTTTTTAATCACTAATTACTATTTTTTTTTGTTTTTTTAATTGTCATACGTGATTTTACGTGTGTGTGTGTGTGTGTGTGTGTGTGTGTGTGTGTGTGTGTGTGTGTGTGTGTGTGTGTTTGCTCCTGCGTGCCTGCCTACAGAAGATGGACATAAAGTTTTTTTTTTCTTTTTCTTTTTTCAAAATGCTATAATAGCTTATACCAGTGAGATTTAAGTTGCGTTTTCTATCATCGTACAAAAGTAGGCCAACACGGAGTTGTGTGAGCTGTTTTCCCTGTGGGAAGAGAGGTAGTGTGTCATATAAAGTCTCCATTTCTGCTTCTCCTCCAACTTCACTCTGAGCACCAGGACAGAGGAAGAGACTGTGCATGACAACACTACTAACAGGCCTCAAGGAAAATAAGCAGTTCTCCTGCCAATCTCTGTCATTGTCATCCAAGTTCAACCTGTACTTTGTGATGTTTGATACATTTGGCTGGAGGGTCTCAAGAAACTGTTGCGTGTATCATTGTTGTGCCTTTTTTTTTTTTTTTGTTACCTTTCAAGACTCCCGTCTGATTGGGGGCGTGCACTGGGATTTGTTTTGTTCTTTTAAGGTGACTGGTGGCATGGAGGGTGTTGAGAATGTGACCAGCCTACTGCCCTGCCCAGGTCTGACCTCCACAACCAATCAGAGGGAGGACAGGGGAGGTGCCAGTTCTTTGCTTCAGTTACGGAAACGAAAGAAGCTATTTGGGCGTGAGTGTTCGCTCGGTGCTTCTGTCACGTAAACAGGCTTCATTGCTACCAAGTAAATGTGTACTGTTTACAGTGGGATCACCATACTGTAGAGCATACAATGAAAAGTAAACACTCTGTAGTCTCGGCCACCTTATCTCTCTCACTCTCACACACACACACACACACAAGATGCTCTTACCTGTGCAAAGCAACCTGCTTTTCATTTACACAGTGTCACTGGGTGTTTCTTGCCCTCAGGGTTGAACCGCGTTGAGCCACGAGGAGGAAGTGGGTGTGGCTCCAGTTTTGCACTGCAGGACCTCAACCGGTGATATCAAAGAGAAGACTTGAACCTGCGTAAGTCCTCGTATTACACGCATGAGTGAAGTCCTTTGCAATGCACAGTGGAGATTCATACGGTTTAGTTATTTCAACTGGTACTACCGATATTAGTGGGGAAAAAGCAGTGCTGTAACTTTACAAACATACTCAGAAGTACTGGAAGGAAAAGAAAAAAAAAAACTTGCGAGCCAAAGGTTATCTGATCTAGATACAGACTCCTAAAATAATTACTTGAAGTTGCTGTATATTGTTCTTGCAGTAAATATAAACAGTATAAGTGAACTGATAAGCAATCTGTGACCTAATAAACACTTCAGCAACACTTCTAATGGATGCAGGTTATTAAGTGTTTTGCACTGCCTCAACACAATGAAATATGAAGATTCTTAAAGTCACTAATCAGAACACGAGTGATAAAATATCAATATTGGCCTCACATTAAGCAGGATAATATTCAGGCCAGCTTGATTTGTATTGAATATGTGTCTGCTAGCCAGTGCTTAGTGTAATGAAGTGGCTCACAAATCAGGCTGTAATGGCCGCCTACTTACACATATTGCTTAATTAAAGGTTGTGAGCTTATTAGCATGTGTCTCTGGCGCCGGGTACAGGGAGATGGGGAGCAGGACTGATGTCGTTGAGGGCTGGGCTTTAAAGGTTTTATAGATGGCTAACCTATCATACTAAAGCCATAGCCCCCTTAAAATCGGATCTTAATAACCTGTCATTTTCATTGATGATGATTCTGCTTTATGGGCGGCCATTACAGATCAAGTTCTGGGTCTTGTTCAGTGGCGATAGTGGCCATTTGTGCTCGTCATTATCAGGAACACACCTTACTTTGGCCTTGAAGTTGCTCCTCACCTCCATGTTTAAAACCATCACAGTTATGGCCTTGGGGCGCAGCGAGCAGTGCATATGGACAGGCACACATAACACACGCGCTCTCACACACACACACACACACACACACACACACACACACACACACACACACACACACACACACACACACACACACACACACACACACACACACACACACACACACACACACACACACTTGCTATCCACAGAGCTATGATCGAGCAATAGGCCTAACCTACCTGAATGTCCCCATAAAAGGGAGGACATGTTTAGATTTATCATTTTGCAAGTGATCTAAAATGAAAGAACGGCGTGTATCGTTATTCTGCAGGAAGAAAAAAAAAAGCATTGATTGTATCTGTAATTTATGCAAATGCTTATGATGGTGTATTTTCACCATGGGCAGGGTGTGTTGGAGTAGTGTAACATGTTGCCCTTCTGTCTGCCTTTGACACTAGCCAGAGCCTATAGAGCTAATGCGCTCCAATTACAGATCACTCCATTAACAGTGACAGTGCTACACCCCTCAATTCAATCAACTTCTTAATGAACATTAAACAGAGACACTGCCACACAAAGATGACAGGAGGCTCTTCTCTTTCCCCGTTTTTTTCTTCCCCTGCTGCCTGCACCGGTTTTCTTCTTTTCAGGTATCCTTTATGTGCAGCACGGAGTTCAACTTCAACATAACTTCAAAAATGTTCTGTACGTACTCCCCGGTTCTGTGCTTTGTTTTGATGTGGTATTCTTTTATGTGGAGCTATACAATTTGATGAATAGCTCTCGTTTCTCCTCCTGTTTTCTGAGAAAATTATCACCTTTTCTATTCATGATCATCAAAACAACACGGCGCTTCAGTTTTAAACTGGGGGCGAAGTGTGCCGATGCAGAGGGGGCAAAGGTATTATAATGGTTCAAATATTTGATTGTTAATGACAAACACGAATTCCCCACCATTTAAATTGCAAATTCATCCCTGGGAGCAATTATTTCTGAGGGAGGAAAACACGCCGCTAGGTCTCTGCTCCACACATTTGCTGATTTAAGTTAAAAGAAAACCTTTTTGCAGTGCTATCATAAGGGAGCTGCAACTTTTTGAAGTTAGTGCCTGCCTCTGCTTAGAGCCAACCCAACCTGGGGATGTTGCTGGAGTGAGAGAAGAGGGGGGGGGAAATAAAACATAAAAAGAAAAAAATAACACTTTGTCTAATTCTATATTTATGTAGCCCTCAGCTTGAGGTATTCACATAAAACAGTTTGTATTCAGAAGTGCTGCGGTGATCGTTATGCTGCACGTAGAGATCGGCAACTCTTCGGGCACAGTTGGCGGGTGCAGCTCAGCCTGATTCATTTGAATTAAAGTTGCACAAGGAAATAAAATGGATTTGAATTCCCGCTTTTGCACCTCTTTCTTTTTCTCTTCAAACCTTTTTCTGATTGTTTTTTAGGGCAATCGCTAAAAGATTCCTTTTGAACATTTCTGTACATTTACTGCATTTTCACATGACAGTATTTTCTTTTATTGTATTAAAATAATAGGATTTTTTTTGTTTTTTTTGTTGGTGTTGAAATATTATTTTTGCTTGTAAAGAGTGGAAGAGCTTTGTGCTGAGGTATTTGACTTGGTTGGAGAAAAATGACTTTAAGGTGGCCTGGGAGCACTGAAAGTATTCCCACATTTGTAAAAGTTTTGAAATGTCATTTTTGATTAAATAGAAAATGAGACCCTTTTCATCTAATCCGTATATTGTGTTACTCCTATAAAATCTTTAAAACCGTTAATGCTACACATTAAAACTTATAAAGGATTTTATAAAGGGTATTTTCCTTCTGCATCTATTATTATTATTTTTATTATTCTTATCATTACTATTATTATTATTATTATTGAAAAAAATGAAAAAAACTATAGTATTGGAAAAGTACCAAGACAGATGCATTTAGAGCTGGTCTATTTCCATTGGTTCTCTGATTCGTGACATGGATTTATTTGAGCTGGCTGTTAAAAACCTGAAACACCAGTCTTCTACTGCTATTATAGCACAACAATATTATGCAAATCAGATATACATTCCAGACCTCTGTCAGGTTTTCATGCCCAGGCTGTATTCTTCTCCGCTGACCCTAAACATGATTTCCTGGTGCTTAAGCCGTGGAAAACATACATTTCTGGGGTTTGTGACGATGTCGACATCGTACCATATTTCGGTGGCATCTGGATGGATCATGTGCGTCTCCACACACATATTTATTTATTTTCCCTCTTCCAGAGCAGTGTCAGGGAGGCAGATGTCCTGCTCACAGGAAAAATAATTTGTGGTGAAAGGAGGGGAGGGGAGGTGAAGGGAAAAATATATGAATATGCAAATCTTGTCACAGTGTGGAACCTTGTAATGAGTGGGAAATGTTGTCGCCATCTTTCATTATGCAGAGGTCATTGCTTAATGCCAGGCAGCTGGGCTCAGCTTCTTGCCACACAACCCCCCCCCCCCCTTCATCCTGTCATCTTGCTGCAACTTGAACCAAAGTATAGCCTGGCAGCATGGAGTTCACGCACACAGCGCCTGTGTTTGCTGTCATTGATTGAAAACACCATAATGTCAATTATTGAAACTGTTGAGGCTTTAAGACCAACTCACTGAATATAAAATAATACATGAGGTGTGTGTGTGTGTGTGTGTGTGCTCATGCTGGGAGGTATCAGTGCCAGGGTCAGGGACTTTGGAAGAGGATGTCATTGTAGCCAAACACACAGAGATGCTCTTCCAGGTGATCTTTTACCTGTGGCATCAAATCGAAATGTAGAGTAACAGCAACGTAGAGACTTGAAGGCGTAACAGATGTATATCCCACAAAACATTGAAGGACAAACTTAATCTGATAGATAAATGTTTAAGATAAATGTTTGCATGTGTAAAATATCTTAATATTTATTTAATTGTGTTCATTCCTATATAGTATAAATAGACTGTTGATTGATATCTGGCTATAAAATTATATCTGATCTAGGTCACAAGTGAAGATATATCTAAATAAAACTAGATAAACTACTGAATTTAAATGCAGTACTAAGATTAACAGTACTAAGATTAACAAACTAAAATCATACATTTACCCAACACATGAAGCAAACTTTTTTATTTTTTTATGGCACATTGTGAGGGAAAACATTCAAGTACTGCCCATTAAAAACTGAAAAACTGAAAATCAAGCAAGGAGACACAAGAGATATGAGAACAATTTTAACCCACAAGATGTCGAATCGCAGACTGGAAAGTCCACAGAAGGATACAAATTCAGCGGATATATCATGTCTGGGTTTTGCATCTTGTTGAGCCGGAAGTTTCAAAGTAGGCTCAGCTCATAGTTGTTGTTGTTGTAACTCCTTTCCTTTTCTATTCTTTTCTTTTCTTTTGATCAAGCGTTTGTGTTTTGCAGATTGCTGAGACAGCTTGCTGCTGTTCTGTCTCTCACAACAGCTTTTCAGAAATTTCCGCTGGCATCTGCCCGACATTGAGCTATGGGGCTAATCATTAGGTAAACCCGTCTCCCTCTCTCTCATGCACTCTTCAAATAATCCTGGGTTTGAATGCTAAAAATGTAATGAACTTCACGGTTCATTGTGTATGACATTGCTTAATTAATGGGTGCATTTAAAGTACATAGGGCCCTGGTAATTGATTTATATGCATGATTTGCACATACAGCTGTTGGTTCCTGTAGGAGACTCATCACTCAAAGAATGACTGTGCTGATGATAGGCTTGGTAGGTAATATGAGGGATTTCTGTTGGCCAATCCAGCCCTGGGAATTTAAAACTAAATCATAGGTTAGCATTTTATCCTTTGAGATTATATGAAACTACTTAACAATTTTGACTAAGGCATTTTAATACCATACTTCCACCAAACACTTTTAATAACTGAGCCTTTGCCGGAAAAGGTTTTTAATATGGAAACCTTTCGCCTCCTGCCACATAATTGGATAAAATGACTAAAATGCAGTTCAGTTGAGAGACTTCATTTTCATTTGGCTATGCCTAACAGTGCGTTTGGTTCCAGTTCGTTTAATGCCACAAAGGGCACTTCAGACATAACTCTCCGGCTCGGCTGCCCCCGTCTATCAGTCTGTGTTGCTGGCCTTATCAAATCCCACACACAGAGCTGGAGGTGCTTCACCTTCAAGAGTAAATCTGGACACAGGCATCACAGTTTAAATATGTGTGAGCTACAGTTAAAAAAAAAAAAACACAAAAAAACACTCCCAAAACTTTTTTGTATTTTATCAATTTTATGGATTTGGCCTTCAGCAGCAAACACACTGTTAATATGCTTCATTCACAGGTGAGCAATGCAATCCCTCAGCCATGACAGTATTCAGTATTACGTTAATATAAATGACATATGTAGTAATAATTTAGTAATAAATTCCTCTTCAGAAGATAGTCATTATATTTTTTAAATCAGTTGTTACAGTTTTTTGCAATCCAATTTGCACAAAATACACTGGAATAGATGTTTCTGAAACAGACATGGTAATTAAAAAGAAAAGTTTTTAAATTTGAAGCGCAGCCGAGCAACAAAAACAAGTAACTCAAAAGTCTCATATCACAATGAAATGTAAGAAGCTTCATAGGTTAGTATAACACATTTTAACTAAAGTGAAAACACTTTGTAGACTAGTTGTAGAAAGGCAAAGAAGTCTACCTTTGTGTGCGTCAAATCTTGAAGTCATGAATTGAACAAGCTGAAATAAATAATGAACTCTCAAGGTCCACCAAATTGATTTAAACCAACAAAAGTATCTCTAATATTCTTGTGAGTTAACACCTCATGTTACTATAGTAGCAAAAATGCATTGGCTGTATTCAGCAGCAGTTGTTTTCGCTGCCAAAAGTTTGACCAATAATGTAAAGTTAGGACATAATCATGAGATCATTGAATTGTTTACATCAACCAATGTCCTGCAATACTCTGAATGTCCACTTGGCAAGATATACAACAAGATACTTGCTGCATTAAGAGATGGTACTGGATTACTTTGGTTGATGAGAATTACGCATTTCCTTTTTCATTGAAATGTCTAAAAAAACCAACTCAAAAAAGTATTTAAAACAGTAACATGTTTTTTTTCATTCAACCCATGCAATGCTAGCATTTAACCTTCATTGACTGTGGCCTTTCTGCTTAGCCCAGGCATACACAGAGAGGTTATAATTATTGGTTTCTGTGGAGATGTGGAGGTCGCTGGCCCCTAACCATTATTTGGTTTTGGATGGACCCTCTGTGGAGCTCAGATCAATCTCTCACCTAGAGAACATTCAAGCATATTTCTATCACCATCTTATTGATTTTCCTATGAGCAGGCCCTTGTTGTGTGTGTGAAGCGTTTTCATGCACAGCACACTGAGGTTGCAGCCTGCAGCATACGCACGCACACAAACTTGCATGCAATGTACATGGGCTGACACAAACAAACAGACACAGGTGCGCACACTTGCATGCGCACATACTGTAGTTGTTCTTTTATTCATTTCTGTAGACGCCCCTTGGCATTTCTGTGAGTAAAATGCACGCATCGGCATATTTAGAGGCGTTAGATCTCGTTCTGTCTCTCTCTCTCTATCTCTCTGTATCTCACACACACAAACACACACACACACACCCAACCAACACTCACTCCTTGTTAAAGCAGACACCAAGTGAACCATGTCCTCTCTGGGGCCAGGTGTCTCGCTTTCTTTATTACACACACTAATCAATACAGACTGGCCTGGTGTTGAGGCCTGCCATCTTTTCATCTCCACCCCCCCCCCCCAATCCATCATGCATTCTATCCGTTTCCTTCCCAACTCTGACCCCACCCCATACCTGAACTCCATCCATCTATCCATTTGCCCACACATCCATCACCTTTTACCCCTTCATCATTTGCTCCCGTCGTGACTCCATCCATACAATTGTCTTGGACTTTGACATATTTTTGGATTCCAAAAGGAAAGACGGATAACTAGAGAGTGAACAGTGTTGTGAGGAGTGAACGAGTGTGCATGTTGGGAGGGAAGGTGGTGTTATTGTCATCTATAACATACCCAGACAAGGGAGGTTGATTTCGATTTAAATAATGTATTAGTGTTTCAGAGCAACCATCCACAATGCCTTACAACACTCAGAAACATAATAACTTAAAGGACCGTGTGTGTGTGTGTGTGTGTGTGTGTGTGTGTGTGTGTGTGTGTGTGTGTGTGTGTGTGTGTGTGTGTGTGTGTGTGTGTGTGTGTGTGTGTGTGTGTGTGTGTGTGTGTGTGTGTGCGGGTGTGAAGGTGAAACAAAGCGAAGGAGAGTCAAAGGATATGAAATTGCACGTCTTTTAGATGCAAATTGAGTCGCGTGTAAAATGGCTTGATGGAGACTGATCGGGTCAAATTATATCCGCGCCGTTGTTTAGCAATAAAGTAAGGAGGCCCTTTATCGTCCAAGTGGGTTACAAAAACACCCAAAAAAGTGGGGCCATGGAGTGGATTGGAGGGTGTTGCAGTGAGCTTGGAGACAAAAGAGGTTTTGGCCGGGGCCAAGTAGGAGGGAGGGAATAAAAGATTGTGCGGGAATTTGTCAAAAGCCAATAATCATGGCGGTGCAGCAGAGGACTACTATATCAGAGTGTCGAATCAATATCACATTACTTTGAGTATAGGAGTATATACAAGACTCATCAAATTGATTATTTTTGATGCTACAGTGGCAGTTTCATTTGTGGGGGTCCCTGCTCAACAACTACTCCTGTTCAATTACTGGGGCTGTGTGAATTGTAAAAAAAGAAAGAAAAAAAAAACCACAGTAAGATAAATGGATATTTATTTGACTAAAATAAAGCTCTGGCTGGAATAGAAATGAGGAATGATGTGTCACAGTCATGCTCTGGTTAAAAGATGACTTGTTTCATCGGACATTGAAATTTCATGAATATATTTTCCGAGGGCCGGGGAAAAACAGAATCTATCATGAAGTTGGTGTACAGACCCTAATGTCACAGCAAAGATTAGTCAGTTTTCTAATGTATTGTGGTGTTCTTAAGCATACGTGCCTACCCGGACTCGGCTACACAATAGTTTGCAGGTAGGATGCAAGAGAGTC
Source organism: Blennius ocellaris (assembly GCF_963422515.1). Classification (NCBI taxonomy): domain Eukaryota; kingdom Metazoa; phylum Chordata; class Actinopteri; order Blenniiformes; family Blenniidae; genus Blennius; species Blennius ocellaris. The sequence goes on from NC_137668.1 coordinate 13,738,949, forward strand.
ACTCCAGTTTTGGTATAAAACCACTGCACACTCATGTTTCAGCTGTACCATTTGGAAATTCACGACAGCACATTACCAGTTGCATTATGCTTCCTATGGTATATAAATCAACAATCAGTCCAAGCAAAGGTAGTATTTTTTTGCAGTTTTGTCTTAAAGTTTTATAATCAATTTGGAGAATATTCACTAATAACAAGGCCAACTGTTGCAAGCAACGGCCTCGACCAGTGAAGTCCTCTCCCTAATGGCTCTAAGTCTTCAATATGGGGCCATCAGGAGAGACGAGGCACAGCGGCTCCTTGGATGATTAAAAAGTCATTTCCTTAACTGTCCTCCTAGGATTTGTGGGCTTTTTTTTTTTTTTTTGTTAGAAAACATTAAATTGCTCCAATCAAGCATAAACGTCTCCTGCTTGTGTTGTAATTTGTACTGCTGTTCGCGTGGTGGGCGCTTATTTGTCATCCTTTTCCTTTGGCGCTTTTCCCAACCGCCTTGATCAACAATTAATGGTTGAAATTGCTTCTCTGTTACTTATGGCTGTGGAGACAGATGCAGCAATGCAAAAGACGAAGAAAAAAAGTGAGAGAAAATAAAGAGTTGGACGGAACAACGGAAACAAGATTGGATTAATTAAACTTTATTTATACCGTATAACCTCTTCCACAGTCCACAGAAAATGCTGCAAAAGCTCCATTATTACAAAAATACAGTATCATAAGAGCATTGGTCCACTCCCTCCTCCTGTCCACAATATTCTGTTTTCTCCACCTCTCTGCTCTCTCTCTCTCTGCTCTCTCTCTCTCTCTCTCTCTCTCTCTCTCTCTCTCTCTCTCTCTCTCTCTCTCTCTCTCTCTCTCTCTCTCCCCCCACTCTGTTCTTTTACACAATGACCTTTAGTGCTCTTTTCTTCATTGCAGGGACAGGCCGGGGCCTGGCATCTGATAGAATCAATATTCTATTATGATAGTGCGTGGAGCGTGTGGGGCTTTACAACTCTGCTGTAATAGTCTCTCTATTTCATCCCGTGGCAGCCATGGCCTGAGGGATCATCCAGGCTTCTCCAGGCTCTATGCTCCCAGCATCGCCCCATTTCCATTAACGTCGCAGGCCCCTGCCTACCAGGGGACAATCTCTGTGACCGATGGATGGGGTTGAGAAAGAGTCCAACCCGGGTGCAATGTGTGTCAATAGACTGTGTAATAGCCTGGCCTGGGTGAAATGTTAGTTAAATGGCTTTCCAGTTTTAAAAGAAACGAGGGATATTTGTGCCATTCCTCTTATTTTATCTTGGTGTTTTTCTCCATTAAACCGGCCTGTATAGTCAAACTATATCAATATGTTTGAAAACATCAACGAGAAAAAAAAAAAAAAAAAAAGAAATACTAGCCCCAGTAATGATGTTATCTCTCTTGGAAATTTTGAAATAAGTTGTCAAAACAAAACAGCCGTCTTTTGCTTTAGTTGTAATGTGTCTTCCATCGTGGAAGACAAACACTCCCCGGATCTGGACCTCAGTGCCACAACCTCTGTGCACTGCACTCCAGCATGTAAAACAGTTGTTGATTAAAACAGTCCTGGGCTGTGCTGCACTCGGGAGGGAGTGCTAAAGTGAAATGTTAAGCTATTAGAGATCATGACACGAGGCAGACCCCCATAAAAGATTCATGCCATTCACAGTTGCCTTCTCGAATAATTAACTAATGTGAGTATTTTACTCAGCCAAACGCAGTTATGGTTTAAAAATCCTTGCATTCAAATGTCACTTGGGCGTGGAGTTTTGATGTGAATTTTTAATCTCAGGCAATAAACCTTATGAGGTTAACAGGCCATTTGGTGCTATCTGGAAAGACCAACGTTACAATCCATTTTCGTCTAAAATGTCAAGATTCGTTGTTAAATACATTACAGTTTCTGTCTGCGTGCAAGTTGTTGAAATGCATAATATTTGTGAAGTCACAGAAGTCAAGGGCAGGCCCTTTAAAACTTACGGTCAGTGTCGAATAGCCCTTTGTAGTTCATTCAAATGTTCTTCTAGTGAAAAATACCTGGAAAAAAAATAGTGAAGTCGGCGTCTTCATACTGCTTCTGTCCCATTCACTTTTGATGCATGTCTTTCCTTCCTGGGGAAGAGTTTTCCCTGACAGCATACACGTTCTTCCTTCCACCCTGAACTCTACCCCTACCTCTCTGTTTGATTGAGAGTTGGGTGACTGGAGGTACACGATGCAGCCCCACTTGTCTCATATTCATCATGATGTAACCGTGAGCAACCCGGATCTAAATTACCTTCGTCTGGCATCATTCCAGCACATGCTATAAATGAGGTAATCGTCCTTGACTATAAAATTTGCATTTTCAAGACTTAATTGCTATCATTACATTTTTTGCGTAATTCTATTAATTTAACAGAATGGGGGATCAGAGGCTTTTTATGGTTATAATTTGCAGTAAAACAATGCATTCTCAAAGTAGAAAAAAAAAAGTCTTGAGTGGAGAAAGGATGAGTGGAGCATCAGGACCACTCTGGCCTCTCATCATGAATTCCCATTATCCCTTTGCATTTAAAAGGGATATTTAGAAAAAAAAAAAAGAAAGGGAAAAAAAAAAAAAGCTTACAAATGCTTACAAAAAAACTTGCACTAACATGCTGTCAGACACGAGGATATTTGCTTGTGTTTGTCCGCATGAAAAGCTCTCTCGGGTTGAAAACAGGAAATGCATCAATTATACTCCATCATCACATTGTGTGGGCTAACTGAAGCTTGTGTCTTAATAATGTCAGGCCGGACTCTATTTTTGCCACGCTTTTTTAACCTCGCCTGCCTCCTTTGTGCATATATGTACATGATGTCAGCTGCGCTCAGTAGTGCCGTCCCCAAATAGTATGGTGGAGAGCACGGCGGATGACACGGAACAACGGAGCCATCAACTCCCATTTATGCTTCCTGCAGTGACCTTGCCACAGATGTCTATGAGGTTCAGAAGTGCGCCAAGCTAAGTGCCAGCAACATTCTGCAACCCGCTGCACTTCCTCGCACTCTGCTGACCTTAAAAGTGTGGCCTCAATTTGGGGGAAGGCTGAAAACACATACATGCATTCTGCTACTCCTTCTCTTTTGCACTTCTGTTGGAATGGCCTACTTTATCTGACTGCAAGAATTATTCTTTTTTTTTTTCTTTTCTTTTTTTCAGTAGAATCCAGTGGATGTAGATGCACCTCACCGCCAGCTTGGTAGACCTGTTTCAGTTGCTTGTCCATAATTGGCTTACAAAAAACAAAACAAAAAAACAAATGCAGCCTCCCTGGCAGAAACCTTAACTACTCTTGGAAATGTCATTTAGCTATGTTGTAATTGACTCGTTTAAAAAAAAAAAAACACCACAAATTGACACTTTACATTGTCAAACATAATTTATTTGAACTATTATAGTGTTACTGTGACTATAGTCTAATTATGACTGCAACTATTATCATTCCTTGAGTTTACACACAATGTAAGTGTGTGTGGCATAGCTTTAGCAATCAATAAATAACGGGCTGACATACTGAATACATTTTATGTATGGAACTTTTTAAAATGCACCAGTCACTTAAAAAAAATGAAAAAAAATCACCCGGAGGCATTTCGAGCCTCGATGTGCAGCCATTTGACAACACCACAGCCCAAACAAACGAGCATCTCTGACAGAGGATAAATGAAACTTTCCAGAGTTTTTTGTGTCTCTCAAAACGAATGATTTTAAAAATAGCTGCTTGCTCTTTTTTTTTTTTTCCTACGTATCAATACCGCAGAGAAAACCGTTTTTTGAGATGTAGTTGTAAAGGTCAATGCATTTAGACACTGCAACATGTGCCAAATGTGCAACATATTGCTAATCCGAACTAGATTTCTCTTAATATCTTTTCTCTTGTGAGAGGTGAATATATTCTCCTCTAGCAGTCCATTGGGAGGATCTGGAGCTCCTCTCCTCCTGGTCTCCCTCGCCCTCCTTCCTCCCCCTGTGTGTACCTCTCATACTGACTCCTGCTGACATGGACCAGGTGGTGTCGTCACTGCGGGTTTCCATGGAGCCTTCAAACAGGAAGCAGGTAAGGCCTGACACGGCGGCCTTGATGCTTAACGTAGCGGTGAAGATACACCGAGCTTTGTTTTGACCGTGTCAGGCAACATCAGCTCAAGCCTGGGCGTGCGGCACAGAAGGCTGTTTTCCCTCCTTTGGGTCTCAGTATCAGCATCTGTAGTGTGAGCGTTCCTCACCGCAGATGTGCTCGGAAGAAGATGTCAGCTGTGTATGCACTGGTGGTCATCAGAGCACTCCTGACAAGAGCAGTTTAGTACGTGTATGTTTGTGAAATGGAGGAGGGCTGACTCACCTCCAGACAATACTTAATGGCTGAGTGCAGTCTGTGCAGGGGTACAGCTGAAAAGGTGAGTATTTGGACTCATGTGAACAAGGTGCATTAGTTTTTTTATACCTTCAAATAACTGAAAAACAAATGTTGGACAGAAATGTTAGGTACAATGTGATATTCAAGTAAACTCGTCTGGGAAGTTGGAGATCAGATGTTTTACATGCCCATGATGCCGCACCAAGTCAGAGGCAGTCGTTTGCTCACAATCTAATGCGAAACACAAATCAAGTAAGGAATAACACTATGAATACTCTGATATTTCCTTGGCACTGGCAATGATTCAAACCTTGTGTGAGGGACTTAAACTGCTATTTTTAAACAAGGTACTATTAAAAACAATAAAACCACATTAAACAATGGGAAGCTTTTGAAGCATATTCACTAATGGTAGCGAGGCATCAGTGGAGCCCAAACATTGTTTAACTTTGGATTTAAGTGTCTCAATCAGTTGTTGAGAGGTACAGCTCTACATGCCCCCTTGTAATCTCAGTCTATCAACAGGCTAAGCTTGTTAAACTGAAAAGGTCTATCTTCAGTGCTCAAATACACTTTTCACTCAAGGCTCAACACTTTTCATTCAGCGCAGTGATAGACGGAGAGCCAGCACATTAGTCACTTCACATCTGGCCAATTCAAGGGGTTTACTCAAGATTATTTGTCTTACCACCAGACAATACAGCAGGAGTCCAGAAACCATGAGTTGATACAAGAAAAACAGCAAAGTGTTTTGATAATACAGCCATTATCTTCTCTATTTACCTGTGCTGTCATGGTTCCCATTGAGCAAAGGTACAACTGTGTTTGAACGGATGGAAAAAGTAAACGTTAAAACTTTTGAAAGCGTGTAAAGAAGTCTGTTTATATTAGTTGTGAGATTCGTTAATGCCAAAATCATGAGCTCATTGGACTTGGTGAAAGCCCAGCTCCTGGCATACTCAAACAAAGGGGCATTTTGTTGATAAAGCACTGTACTTGACATTCATCTGTTGTGCAAATTAACATTTAATAGCCATACACATTTGAATATGTTCTTTCTTGACACATTGAGAAACCCACAACGTCAAGTGCGTGCGCAAGCTGGGGAGGACGAGAGATGGGTTTTGGCCGCGAGCGCTTTTGCCCACCACCAGCAACATTAATTGTTTTGCAAAAGCTAACTGCAGTGCCCATTTTTCAACATTGTTTCTTGTTTTCACTCCTTCTGTAAACAACTCTCGTCTCACAATTTGTTCATCATAACTCGACGCTGGATGACAGAAACATTTTTTTCATGCCCGCGAGTAACGACCTTGGAAAAAGCCTAAATAAAAGGACCAGTGGGAGGCTGCTGAAGGCAGATGATACTTTTGCATTTGTCAGATTTCTGAATTAAAGAGATGTTTGTTGAGTTATTGTTGCACAGATGACCAGGAGACTCTGCCAGCATGTGTCTCTTCTACACAAGAGTGCACTTTCTCCAGCCAAGTCATTGCAACCACCTGAATACTGAAAGACACCCACCGTAGTGAAAATCTCAACCCTCATGCACACGCGCATGTCCCTCCATACACTTTCCATTGGAGCTTTGATACCGTAACTGGAATCTCCTGTGATTTGGCAGTGCTTCCCCCATGCTTCAGCTCCACAGTGTGACACCATCTGTCTACAGGGTGCTGTTTGTTTGGTGCTGCTTCACTTCAGTTTGAGAGGAATCCACTCCAACACTCCTCAGGTGGTACACACGGTGTTTTAGAAGAGTTGTCATGAAGCGTGCAAATGTGGCAATATGCCAAGGTGATGTTATCAGGAGCTTACAAAAGGAGAGAAGAGGCCCGATGTTGTATCGGTGTGTGTCTCTCCCGAGCCGATGGCTGTCTTCCTCGGGTGTGACAGACGTGACAGCAGAGTCAGAACAGTATTTAGCACCTGGAGGTCAGGTAGCATTACACCCTGTAAAAAACAAAAAAAAAACAAAAGCTTCCTCCTGGTCAGGATCAGGTGCTCTCCTTGGGGATAACCGATGTGGAAACCCTGATACCCAGCCTTGACCCTGTGTGATGTGTATCTGCAAGTGTATGTGGCCACCAGAAAAGGAGGGGGACATCTCATTCTGATTGAGACTGATGCGTGCCGATTGGTTGCCAGGCCGTGCTCAGCGGCAGCCCTGCCATGTCAGGTGAAATTAGTAGCCGTCAATGAAAGACCCTCAGACCTGAGGGATTCATTAGGGACAGCCTCCCCCATCCCGACGCACTGACAGCCCTTCACACTTACACCCTCGACTCCTACACAACCACACACAGCAGACGCACACACTCCGTCCCTGTCTGATCCAAATAATGACTCCCAGCTAAAAGTCTCACCAAGTCCGATTCTCTGTATATTCATGTGTGTTTATTAGTGGATGTGTGTGTGTGTGTCCAGGACCACTCTGTCTTTGGCCGTGATGCTCTGGGGCCATTTCAGCAAACACCTTCAACAATCCAACAGGATCAATATATTTTCCAATACATTAATCAAAACATGTGTCAGTTCCTAACTTCTTTCGGGTTAAAAAAAATAAGCCATTTTATCTCCTGATATCTTAGCATACATTTAAATTGTTCACATCTACAGTTTCTTCTCGCTGATAAATTAAATCAGTCATTGAAATAAATTAAATCATGTCTTTCAAGTTAAACTTAAAGTTTCTCACTTTAAAAGGAAGTAGAAAAAGAGAAGATCAATAACTTTTCTTTTTGATCTAACAAAATGACAATATATTAACACAGACATGTTTGAGTTGATATACTGTACAATGGTCATCCATACTGAATGTACGCTGAGTGGTGTATTGACCATACACAGTTTACATACCGGAAATAATGACTGAAATAACATACAAGTGTACAAGGTACAATTAATTTCTTTCCTGTGTAGGGAGACAAGGTAAATGAGGCATGGCTTCTTCCTGTATAGCATTTTACTCTCCTCCAGTTCTCCAGTTAAATCTCCAGTTCATCTAATATCATTCTGTGTGTGAATGTCTTCCAAGTGTGCCTTTTCTTTTCTTTATTTGAGTAGAAACCATACTCAATTCTACATAGCATGTGTTTTAGATGCAGGGACATAATTATTTATTTTGAACAAAACATAGCTATCTGCTCTCGTTGAAATGATTATATATAGAAGAAAGCCGGTGATGATGTAAAACTATGAGAGTGGCAGCTATGGCAGGTGTGTGCAATAATTACAAAATAGTTCTTCCTACTAATTAAAACATCCAAATGAAGAGTATTGACTTGTGCTTTGCTGTTACAAAGATAATAATAGTCCATTTTGCTTTCCTTTCTGTCTTCCTTTTCTTTTTCAAATGTAGTTCTACAACTACTTTGTAGTTACTAAGAAAGTAACTTTCTGTTCACAGCTCCACTTGTTTGAATTAATCTACCTTCACCATCAGATGCAATTTAACTTTTGGTTGAAGAATGTTCACGCATACATTTGAGGCTGTGTATTCCCTGTGATGGACACCTGACATTGGATGAATGGAAGCATGTTTCCTGTCCTGTCTCATGAACTGGTCAGTTATTGCTTATTAACATACTTGTGAGAGTTAAAAGATGCGATTGGTATCTCCAAATTGATGTCACTACTCATGAGACTGGCCCTAATCCAGATAATCCAGATTATCTCTGGCAAATAAAAAGCGAATGTTTCTTTTTTTATTTGCATCTGCGTGCTTCTAGCAATAATTTTCCTGTCTTTCCCCGCATCAGCTCTTCCTTGTACCTTTCTTTTCGGTCCTAAAATTCAAACACACCGCTCGGTTTACGGTCACCGCCCCTTTTTTTATGACAGACTTTATCAAAGTGTCTGAAACACCTGTAATTTAGTAAAGGACACTACCTCAGTGATGTACTTTATGTCTGTGTCTTTGTTCCTGCAGCCAATCCTTTTCTGAGGAAAACTGACAAATTCTAAATGCAGCGCTGGAAAAAAATCAGTCATTGAAACATGCCAACGCTGAGTTGGATGAAAGTGGGCGTGTGTATTCAACCACACATATAAAGTACATCAGTAGAAAGATTGGATACAGCTTTTGTGCCAGTGTGCAACATATGAATGCCTGATCAAAGCTGATGACTTTGAACTGGAGTCCATTTGCCCTCGCGAGAACTCTCTTAATCCAGTGCTTCCCAGTTTAGGAGCATATAGCTGCAACACAGAAGCTCCGCTCATTAGAATTACAGACATTAGTTACGACCAAAGGAACTCTATTTCACGCACATCTCCCCAACTGACTAAATGAGGCTTTGCAAATCCTCCACAGCTTTTAATAGCTGCCACTAATATTACAGGTCACAAATGATTGCACCCTCAGACTCTGATTTGGCTGATCAAACACAGACTGAGATTATCAGTGTTATTTACGCTTGTGTATCACTCTGGCACAAACCCACACTTATGGAAATGCAATCCCTCTACGGTAATACACTTTATAATGATTTATGCTTGAGCGTTTCATGGGAAATGTGGCAGCATAAGCAGCATCAAACCGCAATCGCAATCTAAAGTTGTTTTATTATTATAATATTTCTCTCCCACAGTTTTCACTCTCTTCTGTTCGCAAATGAGAAATCCTACATCCGGAGACATCAAGTCACAAAGGCTTAACTTGAGTTTCATAGACACATCAGTGGTCTGCAGCACGATGCTCCCACCTTCACAAATCAATTATAAAGTCTGGAGTAAATAATACGATGCATGTCTAATTACCCAACAATCCAGAAGCTTTTGGGGGGTCTTGCCAATGGAAAAAAATGAAGCTAGCACATGAACTAACACGTAAACACATAATTGCTTTCACACATGCACAAACACACGCCTGAAAAACATACAACTGAAATATATATTTAAAAAAAAAATGAAGTCACAGGTATTCAATGTATCGACCAATTAAAATAAGGGATTACTATTTTGTGTGTGTATGTGTATGTGTATGTGTATGTGTATGTGTATGTGTATGTGTATGTGTATGTGTATATGTGTGTGTGTGTGTGTGTGTGTGTGTGTGTGTGTGTGTGTGTGTGTGTGTGTGTGTGTGTGTGTGTGTGTGTGTGTGTGTGTGTGTGTGTGTGTGTGTGTGTGTGTGTGTGTGGGCACCGCTGCCACGCACGCACGCAGGCAGGCAGGCAGGCCTCACATTGCCCACAGCTACTCGGTAAGGATTCCCGATAAGGAGAATTAGTCAAAACTTGGGAGCTGCCAGTCAGCGCCAATTAAACTTTAATCTTGGGCTGAAACAGGCACAAATAAATTAAACCCTTGTGAGCGGCAATGTGCGCTCTCCTGATAATAGGGGATTGAAGTCGTCTCGGAGCGAGGCTGCATGTTCCTCAGCTCAGCCATGGCAGGCAGCGGTGCAGAGGGAGCAGCGGTGAAGCTCGAGACGGAGTGAACTGAAAGGAACTCTGCAACTTGACAGAAACTGACACATAGACAGGGACGTATATTTAAGACTCACTGTGTTTGATTGCAAAATGAAAAAAGAAAGCATCACTCTCTTATTTGACATTCCTATCGTCAGTGTGTAAGTTAGTTCAAACTGTTTTAAATGTTAGTGTGTCAGATATTTAGCTTGAACATGAAATTAACCAAAACATAAGCTGTAATGATAAAAAATATGGGAATGGTGTTTTTTTTTATCTGCTTATACATTAACATTGTGGCTAAATCCATGCAAATATCAGTGAACATTCATCTACCTTTTGTTTTCGCTTATTTCTTTCCAATGACCCATGCCTAAATGTTTCCTGCTTTTGAGAAACTCTCACCAGAAACACGATTTACCTCCGTCGGGCCCCTTATTTCATGCAAAAACATCCAGTGTATCTACTGTAAATGCCTTTAGACAATCTCATATTGGACCTCACAGTGTGTGTTGGAATTTGATAGCACAACTATTCATGATGCTCGTTTGGCCAAATAAAAACAATATTTTCAATCACGCTCAGGCATGAAAACACAGTAGAAGTATCAACCAATATAATATTAATAATAAAGAAAGATCTACCCTTCATATCAGCCAGAGGAAATGCTTTTAATGTTGCAATATTCCAAAGTATGGTTTTCTCCATGCACACTGTGTAGAGGGGGATATTTCATTAATATTTTTTAATGAATTACCACCCTTATCTCTGTTTCCTGTGCCCGACCTGTGGTAGCCTGGTGTTTAATTTCAAAGTAATTTTCTTGCTATATGAGCACGCCGTTTATGTATTAATGTCATGGGCCTCGTCAGCCAATGCCGTGATTTATTCCAGAGTAGCGGTCACATACATCCTAATATCTTAAAAATAAGCCCCAGAGAAATGCTGTAATGAGAAAACAATAACATTAACAATATTAGCAACAATAATGAAAATAATTGCCGGTGAAGCAACAATAGTAATCACACATAGAGAAATACCTCTGTGTTTGACCGAATCGTACACAATTATCATGCATGTGTATATAATATAATTAATTCTATGTCTGAGCCTCTTAGCCCGAGGCGATCACCATAGAATCAGTTTTGTATGTATAATAGATCAGAGCGCAGTTCATGAATAAAACAAACGTGGGGACTGTGCAGCAGTGACTGTGAATGTTTGTCTTTGGACAGCAGAATCAAAGTGAACATGTAATATTGTGATAATCCATACTTGATGAATTCAAGGGGCTGACTTGCCTTAGCTAAGTTCAGCTAATTTCCAGACAAGGCTTGCCTCCATAATTGAGTTTCCAATAACATTATGATTATTCCAGCCCACATGATAATTGAATTCAAGGTATTTTTTTTCTTAACATTGCAATATTGTAGATGTGTGATTATTATGCATTTGCATGTAGATTTCAGTGCCTTCCTGAAACTCATCACTTTTCTTCTAACTGGATTTCCTATATTGTAGCATACATTTGGCTCATAACAAATGACGGAATCCCCTCTCCTTATGAGCGTAGAGTCAATTATTCTAAAAAGTTCATTTTTATATCAATTTTACCCCACGTAATGATATTGCAAAGAAGATTCCCCTCCTAAAAAAGTCAACTCAAAAAGTCTACCCAGCACCGACCTGTTTGTCATTCTCATTATACGTGAAAAGTGAATATTTTTACTGTTGAACTCATCAAATTCACATCACTGCCAGCACTCCTCCCGCGCTTCCAGTTTGATCCTGCACGAGAAATGCTATCAAACTTAGACACCATGGCCCCAATGCTCATGTGTTGCATAATGTAGGTTGTATAGGCAGGAGTGGCACGGGTGTGAATGTAATTTTCATCAGGCTGATCAAGCCCCCTCAGACTCTGCCTGTGCGTGGGGGTACAGTAGGGGCACAAAGCAGAGCACGGAGACGGCTGCTGAATATTGGAGTGCTGCAGAGCTCTTCTCAGAGGCACAATGCACCAAATCCCCGTTTCTTGCAGCTCTAGGTGAGCTGGATGGCAGTGTACCCCTGCATGAGATACATTTTTGACAATGCTCTTCTGAGAAGTTGATGCAGTTACACATGCATAGCAGCACAGACTGAAATTATTTACCATTTTGCCCTCCGTCCACTTCACTTTCACACTTGTTCTGGAAAGCAAAAGAGTTGCGCAGTTGCCCCAAGTTTTCAGCAAGTATGATTTCACCATTAGCCAAGCATTAACCACTTGTCCTGGGCTACTTGTGGTAGCTGTCACATTGAGGGGTATGACTGGGCTACTAGTCGGTGCTCCAAGCTACTGGGCACACATGGATGGTTGTGAATGGAGGCTCTATCCATTCTCATCATTTGGAGTCGCCACAGGGTTGTACAGAGAGGATGGCACCAGCCAAGACATTATGCCAGAGTTTAGCTGTTGTTTTGCATAAATGTTGAATCATGCCAGCGTCCTTTTAGTGCGTAACAACAGCCTGCATTGATATTGATTTAATGCTCACTAATATTTAAAATGCCCCGAGGGATCAATGCGATTGAACATGATTTAATAGGGCCTACTAGTACAGATATAAATACAGCCACATAACACAGCAAATCGATTACTTGCTGTCTGATTTAACTTTTTCCAACCAGCGTCTCCACATATGTCGAGATGAAATAGGCTTTTGAAAAGAGATGTGTACAAAAAGAACTGAGAGCACATGATCCTGGCTGATGTGAAACGGTTATTGTGAGCGCA
>NC_137668.1:13751731-13809231 GCF_963422515.1 Blennius ocellaris
GATTAAGAAAGATGGCATTTAGATGGGGGCTTTAAAAATGACCTATTATGGGGGAAAATTTAAGTTGTTTCAACTGTTAAAAAGATGCAGACAAAACTGCTTATAAGACAAATAAAATTATTCACTTACGGAATAGCTGAGTCACTAAAGTAAATACCCTATTTTTGCAAAAGTACATTAAAATTGTGTTTTAAATAAAGTGGGGTGACTACAATACATGCAAATGATCAACATTATAACATTTCTTGCTCTGGTTTTGATGCTGACGGGCTACATATTACAATGAAATCCGTAAAAACACTTCATAAATGGAAACTTTCTTTTAATATCTTTATATTTTTTTACTTCCGTAAATGTAGTACTTTAAAGAAGAGCTGATGACAGGCCAGATGAGAAAAAAAGCAACTAGATTTTTATCACAAACCAAATATGATGCAAGACATATTTGTTCATTTTTTTTAATATATGTATATTTTAAGCCTTAAAATGAAACTAATTATTTCCAAGCATTTGCACTATAATTAGCTCAAATCGTGAAAATGTCTCATTTATTATCAATATTCTCATATTGTAATGTCATATCCACACTATTGCATGTTTTATTTATTCTTTTTTTTTTAATTATGCATTTTGTTATTTTGTACGGTTTCATTTAAGCTGCTGTGGACTTGCTCTGATTGAAGTCCCACAGTATGCATCGTGAATATGAGCGTTTTTGTAAACAGATCAACTATTGGGTTTGTTTTTGTCATGTTTCAAACTGTGTTTTGTTCTCAAATCCCATTTGACTGAAATGAATATGACAACCTTAAACTAGATTTTCAGTAGAAATTCAATCTCTTTCAATGCGTCCTGATTGTTGCCCAAAAGAGTGTGCTTTTTTTTTTTTTTTCACACATATGTTTGATTTGATACAGCATCTTTGGCTGTTTTTCCTGCACAGCCCCGCCTGAAGACTGCTACATGCATACTAGATAGGATTACACCTTCTAAGCAGATTTTGTTGTGGAAGGGTTAACACAGATCCCCCTGCTTTGCTGAACAAACAGGACACCATCTGAAGACACAGGAACTAACTGGGCTCTCATTAGGAGATTTTTTTTTTTCTTCTCTGGAGTTGGGGGGGGGGGGGGGGTGTTCTGTTCTGCTTTTTTCCCCCCTCTTTTTTGTGGAAGAAGCACGTTGCGGCCTCCTGCCGCGTCGCCTGGCTCTTTGAGTGAGATGGAGTATATGGCCTAATGACTAAAAGTTCCTCTATAAAAAGTATACAGGGCAGCTCCCTGCAAATTGAGTTTCCTCTTTGTGCCAATTGAGGGTGGTTTATGTAGGCTGCGGGGAGTTCCTTTGAACTCTCATTCCAAAAAACTCCAGATTCCTGGGTCAATCTCCCCCCTGCTCCCTTCCTATTTCTCTCCCACCAGTGTTTCAGATAGAGGAAGAGGAGGCTGCTGTCTCAGACACCCAAATCCACGCCACATTGCACAGAATGTCTCCCCAGACAAGACGCGAGTGAGAAGAGAAAACACAACTCAAAATGAGGTTAAGGTGGCATGAAGCAGGTGTTTCGCTTCTCCTTTATTGGTAATAAATGAGTTTGTAAATGGAACTTTATTAGATTAAATTTTCTAACTGTGTTTACACGAGATCAGAGCAGCATTAAATGGTGTTACACTGTATTTATTTAAGGGAGAACCTTTATGAAAAGCCAAACTGGACTGATTTGTTTTCCTTTAAAACAAATAGTAAAGCCTGAAATTTCACTCTGAAAGATCTGACTTAAAGGATGAAACAGGAACAACAGGAGAAAAAACTTTGCAGGTTTTGCTCATAAAAATCACAACAATTAGCTTTTAGTTGCATGTGAAGCCACTTGCACTTTTTCATTTATTTAGTTTTGATATCTAAGTAAAGGTTTAAAATTATTTGCTGCATGATTTAAATTGTGCCCATCCCATTAAACTTCTTTAAGAAATTAAAAATATATATATATAGATGAATTAAGAGGAATTGGTTGCAAATAGGAATTTGCCAAGAGGTACTTGCTGTCTGTCTTTTGTCCTCAGCTATCTTTTATGCCAAGAGCGAATGTTGGCGGCTTCCCATGTGGAAGCAATGGGGGCCTGGATGCCCAGGACTCAGCCAAGTGGCAGCGATTGTTTTCCATGTCGGGGGCATGAAAAGCTGGGCTCGTTCTACACTAATCAAACCCCCCAAAAAAGGTCTCCGTATAAATCCTGAAACCTTCTTCTTCTTCTCCTTCTTCTTCTACTACTTCTTTTCCCCCACCCTGCCATTTTCACAATTATGCACACGCATTGCCATAAATCTAATGCGCTTTCATGATCTGTGGGAGCGGAGTACATAAAACGTGTTTGCCGGATTTGCATACAAACATACTTATTCTAAATCCCCCTCAGAAGTTGTAAATGATTGTCTTTTCCTGAAATACATCTCAGCAAATTGTATTTGGGCATGTTTATGAATCCTATTATGGCATGGGTTTTATCATATTTTGTGGACAGTGATGGCTTCTCAGCGTAGCTGTTAAGAAGAGGGAGAGAGGGGCCTTGGGCGATAGACTTTGTCATTTGTTTCAGATGGGCTCTGGATTCCCCTTCATTGCTCCATGACAGGTTCACGGTACCAAGATGGATCTCTGCTAAGTCCCTGCAAGATGAGTAATTCAGTAACTACTGTCTACTGGGTGAAAGAAGCTGCATTCAGTGTTCAGTCTAGTCTTTGATGCGACACTTTTCAAGGCATTATTTGGATTTCTGCACGATGCAGTAACAGCAGCAGAATCTGTCTTTGATTGTGGCCTTTTCAATTCTCCCTTTTTCCTACCCTCTGTAAACGCAGTGACATAATCGAGTGGATTGTTGCATAATAAGGCCACAATAGAGCAGTATTTATCAAGAGCTGGAAAGCTGCTGGGCAGGGAAGAGGAGAAAGAGTTTGTTAGCTTTGCCTGAGAGGCCTGGGCTGCCAAAAAGATTATAATATCTCCATGTCGTTTTGCCTCCCTGTAGCAACTCAACAGCCAGAATGAAGTACTGATGGCATACATTATCTGGAAGTGGAAGTAAACAACAGGTCCGATGTGGTAGTGACACCTAGATTCGAGAACGAATACTAATTTCTACACTCATTTGATGTGTCTCACCTGAATGATATTTCACCTCTATATGAGTGTGTGTGTGTGTAGCTGGGGCCTGGTAGGGCCAGCAGGGCTAATGGACTCTTGTCGGGATCAGTCATTAATTGGTGGGACAAGCTGCTGAGTGGGAAGGTCATAAACATTTCAAGAGTTATAAAACTTTCATTAAGTTCTCACGATATCGCGCCAGTGAATGACCCTCTTGCTCTCTCCCTCTCTTTTTTGTCTGGGCGGTGTTGAAGAGGGGAATGATTGTGAACAAGCGGCTTCTTTGTGGAGGAGGGAGCCTTTTTCAAATTGTCTCGGCCTCTTGACTCGTCCTAAGCCAGAGATCAGAGCTTGGAAAGTGGCAAAACAAAGGGCCGATTTAATGAGATTGTAAAACAGGCTGAGGAAAAGGAGGGGGTTACCAAATAGCCAGACTGCCAGCTCTGGTCCATTTCAAAAGGTCTTTTCAGGATCTCCTCTAAGCCGTCTCAATATGAGCAAGAAGAAAAAAAAATATCAAAGGGCTCCAAATGCTTCGACAGATTTTGACATGAAGAAGATGTGGATATTTGTCTGGTGTTTTCCACCGAATGGAGTTGCATTCCACCAAAAAAAAAAAAAAAAAAAAGTTTTTTTGTTCTCCTCTGTGAATTACAAGCCTTTTTTTTTCATGTTTCAATCACCATATGAAAGATGTCACTTCACAACACTGTCACCATAAAGTCACATTGACGTTATGTAATTTCCTCAAGTTGGCCACTAAATAATTGCATCAATTGAAAATAATTAATTCCTTGTAAAATGACATTTTGAATCAAAGTTTGTAGCAGTTGTAAACTAGAAAATCATCTGTGCAATGACAAAGAAAAATAAATACTGGGGTCTGGTTTGTGATCTCAAGAAGATAAATAAATAAACCTCCCAATTATGAGTCATAAGGCGGGACTTCTTGTTTACACACACACCCTATAAATAGTACTGGCACACATCACAAAGGAAACAACATTCCCATTCATGTCTCTGGCTCCTGAGTTGCTCTTTCTAAGTAACGCCAGCATCGTGTTTATCGCAATACATCTGTCACGTATCTTCTCCCCCCCAAAAATCTCTGAGGAATTGGACCATTTAACCCCTCCTAAGTTGTCATTAGAGTGGGGGGTGAGAACAGTGGGATGGAAGGAGGAACAGGGGAGGAGAGGAATGAAAACAAGCCAGAGTTGAAGAGATAACCATCAGGGTCCTAAACCCATTATCTTGCCCCTGTCCACTGTTGAGTGTCAGGAGTCACACCCAGGTCCAAGTGAGCCCGGGGCTGTTGACCTGATGGTCTCCGCTGACATTTCCATTCAGATGAATGGCTCTTTGCTGCATGCTAGGAAGTGTCCAGTTTGACCCCTACCTGCCCCAAGATTCCCTCCCTTATTAGCTGGGCTTTGCCCCTCGTTCTAACCTGTATTCTATCGCCTACTGCCCCCCTCTCTGGCTCGGAGACTCTGAGCGGCTGAGTCGCCTTCAGTAATAATGGAGGACAAATGAAGCCAGCCAGCCCTAATGGTGGTGGATTTTAATGACACGGAGCTTTTGTGCTCCTTTCATTTAGACAAGAAGTGAGAGATGGGGAGGTGAACCGCCGCAGCACTGCGACAGTAAAACTGCGGTGAGTGGCGTACCCTTGTTTTAAGGTTATAGGACACAGTTAAGTTTCTTCCGTGGCACAGGCAGACGTGTCAGTAATGGGCTCGTCAGGGCACTGCGCTGTACACAGCTGTTTCTTTTATGTGCTTTAATTTGCTCCGAGGAGAAAATAAAGCATGCCAGTGTGTCTTTAAGGAGGCCCATGGACTTGCGAGACCAAATACCAAAAGGACCATCATAGGTGCACTGTAGTTAACCAGTGTAATTAGCAGGAACACAAGTAATCAGTCCAGGGAAGTGTGTCATTAAATAGCACCCCCCCCTCCATGATTAATTTGCTGCTCATAATGACGAAATGAACCTTCTCTGTGTCCTTAATGACCCTGGTTAATCTTTTAAAGAAAAAGGGAGCAGAGTAGACACCGGGAGAGGGATGGCGAGAGAGGGAAACTGACGGGGAGGGAGAGGGACCAGATATCGACTCCTCACATCAAGGACTGCTCGCAGTTATATAAGATTTCAGTCATAACCAAGCCAGACTATTGAAATGCCATTTTCAGTGGCTTTGGAGAGTGGTTAAGCAGCAACAGACACATAAATAGATACAGCACACAATTATCCGTTTTGTGGGACAAATCCCCCTTTAGTGGAAACAGAGGCGGCACATGGCACCCAGCATATGACACCATGCTCTCTAAAGTGGAGGTGGCAAGGAGATTAGTGCGGGGAAAAGAACCCTTATTATATGCCCTGTTGCATAATTAAACACACCTCTATGCCATTCATCCTTTGCTGGAGTACATATTTGTCTTGGGTTTTTTCTTTTTTCTTTTTTTTTTTTTTCCTTAAGCCGTGATGAAGCAGAATTAACCATTTGAATTAATCATGGGAATCATTGCTCTGATACCAGGCTGAGGCCCTCGTGTCCAGCCAGCTGCACTGGTCGGGGCCCGCCTGCTTAACACCAGAAGTGCCAAGCATATGCTAGTTGGAAGGAGGAGGGCAGATAGGGAGGCCTGGGTGGGCAGAGAGGAGGTCCCTGTGGAGCCCTTCACAATGAAACACAATATCCTCCTCCTCAGACGCGTGCAATGACTTAAACACTCTATTGTATTAAATATGAATGAGGTTCCCCATTGTCCGGGTGCGAGCGAGCGCGGAGACAGTGTTGTCGATTAGCCACATGATTAAGCAGATGACACGGTAGGGGCCACAGAGGTAAATAAAGGCCGCCTTCTGTCATTTCCTTGTCCCCAAGGGGGCCCCGCCAATGGCTCCTCACTAAACTTAGCACTGTTGAAGCCAATTGACGGAAAAAGTGATAATGTATGACTGTGAAAACAGCTGAGTGATAGAAGGAAGGGAGGGACAGAGAGGGGAGATTAACAGGCTAGGAAGGGGATGTGAAGGAAGGGAAGAGTGTGAGAAAAGAAATCAAAATGTTAAATCTGATGTCAAGAAAAATTGGGAGGGGGGGGAAATGAAATGAAGCAGAAAGGATGATGAAATGTTAGAGAAAAGGTGGAGATGAAGGTGGCAGACAGAGAGGGGCAACAGAGCATTGGGAGCTGCAATAAGGAGCGCCTTTGATTAAACAGGCAAGATAATTCAGTCATGCTCCATGTCAGGTGTTTATTATCACATTGTAGCATTTGCATTTGAAAAAGACGCCAGCGCTGGCTTCACCCAGCCCGTTTCCCTGCCTCTTGATTGGCTGCCGGAGCATCTGTGCTACACTGTTGCAAAGCTCCCCCCCTGTTAGGAGCGCGTGAACCCAGTCACGGTTATTCGCACTGGGCCCAATGTGTCAAACGGTTATTATTGGCAGCGTTAGCCAGGAAAACAAATGTAGGCAGAGAGGCTCATAATGAAAGGGAATAAATTGTTTTAATCAATTCTCCCCATTAATCAATTTGGAGCAATATGTCAAAGAGGCAGCGTCAGTTATTCCTACTGACAATTCACATTCAATATTACTATGTCACATGCTGGGGCTTTAATTTGTTTATTTTTAACCACCAGATTTGGGGCACTGGACTATCATCACTACAGAAAAAAAAAGAGAGATAATCTCTAATGATCAAAATCCTACTTCAAATCTCCACATACTCAAAAGTTTGCCTGTTGGGGACTTTTATTTGCATTTCTCTAACTATAACCTTTCACGCTTCAATGATTTCAAGCAGCTAACCTTAACCGACTCTCCTGTCTGAGCCCCCCCCCTCGCTTCCCTCTTCCAGCTCCCCCTGCCAGCCCCCTCCAACCCCGTCGCGGGACATTCAGGTAACTAATCTGCCTTTAAATATGTCTCGAAGGAAGCTCGGCTAATTAGTATCGGAATTTACTGCCTTCACTTTTATTGACTTGTCCTACTTCTCCGATAATTAACTAATGAGTAAAGTAATGAGCTATGTCGTTCAGTCTTGCTGTTCAATTAGAGTGCGGAATCAATTATTGAAAATAGTTTCCGATGCCAACGCCGCCTGGTACAGCGAGCGGGAGTGCGTGCAATAAGGGGACAGCACTTACTTGACCAAAGTCGGGGGAAACTTCAAAATGTGTCAAAATGGGGGAGAAGCTGCTGCCTTTGGCTTAGGTTTGGCCTCCATCTTGCAGAAGTACCGCTTTGCCCAAAGGAATGGAGTCCAGAATACAATCACCTCACCATGTCCTTTATCAATCATTGTACCAAGGCACACTCCAATTTTCTGAACATTATTATTAATTTGTATTTTTTTTTTTTAGAGCTGCATGCATGCACAAGTCTTCAATTCTGAACTCCACACAAGCTTATCTGCAAAGCCCAGTGGAGACTGTACTGTACGAGGGCTCCCAGTAAACAAAGTGTCAGTGAGGTATTTCCGAGCTTAACAAAAACATTGTGTTCATTATAGAAAATTAATTAGAGTAACACACTCCCAAGTGTTTTGGCTGATAATGAACTCTCTATCTTGTCAGGCCAATTTACTCCGACGCTCTTTGATAATTATGTTTACATCAAAATCAATGCCCCTTGTGATGAAATGTATTAGAATTTATCATGTGGTTTGTTATTATATGAAGACAACAGAGGAAAAGTTGTGTGCCTCAGAACATTACTCCAAAAGTTTGTATGGAGGATTTATGGCTCCAGTTAAAGGCACGATTACCTTTTAATCAGTCACCTTGTTATTATGAACAAAAGGGTCTAACAGACACAACTTTTAGATCGCGCTTTTATTTTCCATTTTTAATTTCTTGGCTCATAGATTTACAGTAAGTTGTGCTCACTTGAAAAGAATAGATACTTTTTTTGGTGAGCAAATCAAAGTCTTGAAATAAAATGCATCTTGTCTGAATGGATATGTGTATTTTTGACTTTGAAACATAATGTTTAAGTAATATTTAGTTTTAATGTATGCTGTTATGGAGGATTGCAGTGTAGTGATCAACACTACAGCAAAAATATTTGCGTGCGTGCGTGCGTGTGTGTGTGCGTGTGTGTGTGTGTGGCTTTTTTCATGTTGTCTGGTTTCCTTCCCACAGTCCAAGGTAGGCATCCAGGTGATTGGTCATTCTCCATAAATGGGAATGTGAGTGTGTGTCACCGTTTCTTTCCTGTGACGGACTGGCATCCTGTCCAGTGTGTACACTGTGTATAGTCAGGTGTATTTAATGTATAAAATACATTTTAAGTGTGATTGTTAAGTGCCACCACTATGAAACAATCTTGAAAAATATTTTCAAATGTGCATATGGTGTTTTAAAGTGTGCAACACCTCATGACATTCAAACAATCATGGCAAAGGAAAAAAACAAAACCTGAAATGCTTCAGTTAAGTAATATTATGAGACCATTTTAAAGCGCTTGTGGAGTCATGCCAGTACTGGTTGGTGCAACTGCGGTGAAAACAGGAATCGAGGCAGCTGGATGAGCTCCCGGTTTCTTCATGGCTGAGTCATTGTTTTTAAAGAAATGTCCACATGAAGGTACATGCACAGCGTGGCTTGTGTAACAGCTGTGACAGAGGTGAGCCCTACGCATGCACGAGTGAGCATGTCGGGCTGGCGTCAACAATAAAACACTAAATGTTTGTTTTCCTTCTCCTTTGATGAGCGAGAGAGGTAGTACGAAGACATATTAAATCGGTGTTGCAGAACATTAAATGCATCAGGTTTGATCAAACAGCATAGTGCAGGAGAGTGACAGTGTCCTGCGAAGAGAAAAGGTGGGAGAAGACATGAGCATCCCACCCCATCACTGTGTTTTGTCGGTATCAATATTCTATTAATATTCACAATGCCAGAGGTCCCGGCTGGTATGCCAGTCAGTGCTGAGCCGATGTGACAGGCTCCCAGAAAGACGCTAAAGCCAAGGACATTAAATTCCCCCTGACAGCAACCTTGGAGACCGTCCCAGGCACACGTCGCTTTGACTGCGGTAAATCAGAGAAATAAACTCAAAAGTACATAATGGAGTCGGCTCTCATCATTATTATGACAAGCAGGTTTATTTACTGTACAGTTGGCTCTCATCCGGCTCGTGAGTGAGTGTGTGTAAGTGAAATAATCCGACCAGGAGTGACTGTCAACTGTCAGAATTCTTACAAGCTGTAGCTGCTGTTGGACTAGAAAGTAAAATCATACAATTACATTTAAATGTGCCCTAATTCTATTAAACACACTCACACACAGTCGTTAACGGGGAATATGCATGCTGAGAGGAGATGCATAAAGTTGATACACTCGAGTATTTACTCACAGAGCATGTAGTTAAGTAAATTTCACATATTCAGCAGGGTTGCATTTAATGTGAACCTTCATCACTATAACAGGTGCAATTTTCAGAGTTCACAGTTTTCCGTTCACAAGAAAAAAATATTTACCCGTGTATGATGTGGATTGCGGCGCTAAACCTTCTGGGAAAGCATAAGGTTGAACCGACGGCCATGTTCTCTCCATGTCTAGATCGAAGAGGACACATTTTCTCACGAATCCTGTTTGAACGGGCAATATGTAGAGCACACGCTATATGATTTCAGAGATGGGGATAACCCTCAGACCGCCCTGCCAACTACATACTGTATTTGTTCGTCTGATTACACCCACAAAATGAGAAATAAAACAACAGCTTATGGCACCACAGACAGCCTGAAGCGAGCTATCTGGGGGCCCTGTATCATCCTCGTCTCTTATTTCCCCATCCTTTCCAGAAGCCTTAGCCAAACCTTATCATCATTGCTGCTATTTGAATACTATTACAACCATGCTGGCCAGGAGAGATGGATATGTCATAAAACATTTTATTGATTTTCTTCTCTTTGTTGTCATCATACATTAATATCATCAAATAAATGCACAGCTCCTGTTTTAAGCGCAGCTTTTGTGGAACGTGTCACCGTTTTTTTTCTTTTCCTCTCTCCCCCCCCCCCCTCGATATGTCGTAACAGATTCTGGTGACGTTATCTTTCCGGTACAGCGTGACTGATCCTTCTGCATCTTGTCAGGCTTCTTAGAAAATGGCCTTTTTGACATGCACAGGCGCGCTGCCGTTGAATTTGACGTGGCATGATGAACAGTCGACGTTTACTGTGGGTGACCTCCTAGTCTTAGCCAAGGACTGTGGTATACTTGGTGTGTTTTTTCATGTATGCGAGCACATGTGCTTCTTTAAGGTATGTTTTTATATAGAAGCTGCCCTATTTGCCTGTACATGCGTGCATTTATCACACCGGCGTGTTTCAGAACGTGAGATGTTCCATAAAGACAGATTCACGCCCTCACAAGACAGCGCCAATGTCCACACACTTAGCCCGTTGTCCCCATAAACCCTTCACTTCACATCCCAGCTTCTCTCTTCAAGTCGGCCGCTCAGTGTGAGCAGGTTACAAGCTGTGCCGAGGTGTGACTCCCTCCGTGTGCGTGTGTGTGTGTGTGTGTGTGTGTGTGTGTGTGTGTGTGTGTGTGTGTGTGTGTGTGTGTGTGTGTGTGTGTGTGTGTGTGTGTGTACACCTTTAACTACAGTCACACCCATTCTGCCAGGTGTCAGTCACAGGGATTGTATCGAGCTCGATCCTTAAGTGTAGTGATTTCAAGAAGGTAAAAGTTTCTGCTTAGCAATGGCTGGCACATCGCGAGTTGTGGTTGACGCATGCACTTTGACGCCAACAGTTATGTAAAGATATTGTGGTGAGATTTTATTCACAGTGGATACGTAAAAGGAAAAAAAAATACATATATATATATTTTTTTTTCTTTAATGGAAATAGCTGTTGTTTTCTGGTTTACTTACTGAGGCAACCTTGTTCTAGTATGAACAGCAGTCATTAGCAAATACAAGAGTGATTTTGTGGAAAAACTGCATGTTGAACTACAGAAATCTTGTGTCTTCAGAAGTTTGACTTCTTTGTCGATATCACCCTGGATATTTCTTCATGTCTTTAAAGTTTTTAAGCTTCTGTTAAAAAAAAAATAAAAATATTGACTCGCAATTTAATTGACTCATGCTCATTTGCACTAAACCAAAGATAAGACAGTTGTTTATAGTATATAGATGTTAGAATTTCACTGGTTGAGCCCACTTGAAATCAAATGGGCTTGAATTAAAATGAGTTTGTCTCCCCTACTTGGAGTTCGGTATGATCACAGAATTCATAGCAAAGACAACTGGAAATCTTGAATATGTGTGTGTGCGTTAATACATTGGAGTGGTCTTTATTTGACCATACGTATTGAATCTGGTCATGTCACCTTCATTTTAGAAGATTGCTTGGACATTACAATTCTCTGCTTGTGTATAATTCGGATTTTAGCTTTTGTTTTGATCTTCTCTTTTTCATAAATACCCAGGAAGTGATGAGTATTTGTAACATTTTGCATGTGAAGGTTTATGATGTTGGGGTGATATTGGCATATCGCAGCTTCGAAGTATCTGGCGAAATGTGTACACAAACCAATGCAAATACAAAACAAAACAAAAATATAATATAAACCCAGTCTCTAGTATACCACAAACAAGCTCCCTCATCCCTTCGGTCCCCTCCTCCTCCTCCTCCTCAACAAAACTCAAAACGGAGTCATGACACAAAGAGGCACCAATGAGAAAGTCAGCACAAAAAAAAAAATTGGAAGGGGTCAGCATATGTCCAGTCTGGGTACAACACCTCACAAGACGACTGTCCCAACCCAGCAGATTGAGTCTCTCTTACAAGCTCAAGTGCGGTGTGGCGTGCTGCGGAGTGTGTATACATGGGAGGTACTTTACTACACAATGTGTGTGCATGCAGTTGCTTGTGTCATGGGCAATACTACACAAGTGAAGATGGACCAGAATAGCAGGAGAGCTGCATGGGCAGATTTGGGTGTTGCCCCCAGGGTGCGTGCTGCAGTGTCCACTAGTAGCGATGTGACAGGCCTGAGACCTACATTTTTGTGGCTTGATTATGGCGCAGGTCCAGGTAGTGAGGTTTACAGTGTTGGTCCGGAATATTTATAGGAGCTTGATTATTTCTTACAACACAGTGAGAACTTCACTCATTAAGGTTTTAAGATTTAGCAATGCTGTAAAATTCAATTCTGACAACCATATACATGACATTACAACCCTAGCGTGTCATACAGTACTTGCCTAATTATAACTTACTAAGCATACAAAGCTAAACTAAGAACATACTTTAAAGTATTGTTTGAAGAGTGATCAAACTGAATGAAACTTTAAAAAAACACATTAATTAAAAAGACAATGAACAACATAATGTTTTAATGACTCTGTATCTCACAGGGAGTAGATAAATGACCAAATGAATTCCAGCGTGCATTATATGCAAATTATCTCGAAAAACTATCCTGCATTGCAATGTAATCTGACTATTAAACAGCACTGCCTTCAATTTGATAATAAAATCTGAGTCATCAATGTAGTGAGTAGCTCAGTAACAACATAAAGCCAATAACTACAGCACTCTGCAGTCATGGATGTGGGTTCCTATTTGTTGTTTATGTTCTGCCTTCCGCCACAGCCACTGATCCATCCAAAGTTAATCACTCCAAACAGCATTGCAATTAGTGCAGTTTGGAGTCAAACATCCATCTCCTGGTCTATCTATCACGTTTTTTTTTCCTCTATGTGGTAATATTCCCCAATTAAAGCATTATTGTAGCCTACTTCATCAAGGGCTAAAGTAATCAAGATTAATCTCAGTGAGCTGACACGCGCTGTTTGCTAAGGAACACACAGAACAATTGCTCTGGGCGAGCATCATTAGGAAATGCAATAAAATTAGGCAAACTGATTATATTTCAGAACTGGGGAGCAAAATAAAAACACAATTTGGGGAGGGCTTCAATTATGGCGGCTGCGCTTGCTTGTTTGAACATCAGCCATTAAATCACTTTACAGTTGCAGTGCGAGGGCACAAGTTTTGTGTGAGCAGAGGATGCTTTTGTTCCTGTGCAGGTGCTTGTGAGCTTTCGCTCACTTTTCGGGGGGGATTGCTGTAGATCAGGGGCATTCAAAATGAGGCCTCTCTCACGAAGTTTGAATTACACTTCTGAATGTTTTTTTTTTTCTCCAAATCATAAGATCTAATTTTTTTGACAGTTGTTAATGATCAATAAAGAATAAAAGGTGTAACTTTTCTTGTGCTTGTTCAATGTTTTCTATTTGAATTATCTCATCTAATATGTAGTCTCCAACTGTGGTAATATTACACAAATTGATTTTTATAGTTATAGTTTTTATTTTTACAGTAAAGCCTGATTATGTACTAATATTCATCTTTCTCCAGTAAAGTAAATTCTTGTAAAAAAAAAAGAAGTTAAATAATTCCTTTCAGTTGTAATGACATCTATCTCACCTCGAAAATTGAAAGGAAAAAACAAAATGAGCGTGGGACAAGGCATGCCCCTGGCCCTCCTGGTATTAGCTGCTGCCTCACTGACATGGAGGGTTCACCTCACAACTTGAACCCCGCTGCTGTGGATTGTAATAAAGCTGTGTTATCTCAGTGTGGTGTGAGGAGGAGCGGTGCAGCTGATGGTAGTGAGGGCAGGCTGCAGCCACATGCTCAGGCTTTCAGCCAGCTATTGACACTAACTTGGTCTTAGCCAACGGCTGCAGCAACCATTTTAGGCTCTGTTGTCAATTGGTATCTAATAGGGGTTAAGTGTTTTGAGTTCTGTCTTTTGAGGAAAAAAGCCACCGCGAGGCAAGTTTTCATTTAATTATAGCTCAGATGGGAGATGCTATATACTACAAGTGCTGTATTTAGTGTGTGTTTTCTAATTGTGTTTATGTGACTGCCACATTGCGTTTGCGTGCGTATGTGTAAAATTCCATAGGTGCTGCTGTACGTCTGTTTAGTTTATTTATTTGTTCCTGACTTCAGGAGCTCGCTTGTGAGGTATACCAGGGCAATCTATTTATGTCATTCATGGCCACTCAGTAGTGAACAATACTCTGAAACACACACTGCGATTTGACGGTTAGCAGTGAAACCGTTTTAAATGCTTATTAATCTTGCCTCAGGCTAAACTCTTCCTCCTCCTCGTCCTCCTCCTCCTCCCCCAAAAATGGGAAATGAATGAAAATACATGGAAATATGAAAAATACCTTATCTTATCACCGTGTGGAGGTAATATTGTGTGATCCCTTGCTGAAATAGCTCGGAACATCCCATGAATATATTTTTGAATATTCCTCCTGCCGGTATTTGAATTGATGTACAGCGAAATGTGTATGCATTCATGTCTGTCCCGTGTCACACATTACCCATATCACAACATTTTTTTTTTTTTCCAATCAGCTCAGACAACAAGCCCCCATTTTCCTTTCATTTATACTGAAGGAAGAAGATGAAATGGCCTTGTTGTTTTTTCCTCAGCAGAAATGTTTTGGACCCATCCATTAGATTACTGTGTGCAGCAGCAGATAGAAGCTAAGCTGAGCTGATTGACATGAGCGATACCATGCAGAATAGAGGTGCAGCATGTTTCTATTCAAACCTTCCGATTCCCCTCTGGTGTGGTCCCAACCTGCAACGTGTGAGCGGGAGTGAGGGCAATTCCTGGAGACTTACTTTGCTCGAACCAAACCAAAAAAGAAGAACAGGGTACAAATGTAAGGTTTTATACCTTATAGGTACACTGATGTTTTTCACATGCTGTCCAACTCTATAACACCTAGTGGACGGAAACAGCAAGTTCAGAGTTCAGATTTATTAATTTTTTCATTCTTATTCACATGTTTGAATGGTTGAGCTTTCCAATGTGAACACAAAGTGCACAAATCTGCCACAAGAGGAAAGTTTGTTCACTATAATTACATTTATAGGGGCACAGACATGATAATCATATGGGAGTCTTGGGGGGTCATCTTGATCTGCCAGTATAATGTGAAGATTTATAATGCGAAAACAGAGAATGGACAGCACAACAATGCATTAGATATGAATTGTCCAGCAATCAATGTTTGCATCTGAATAAAATCTTCATCTTCACAGAATATGACTTTCTCTTCCATTTCCAAGGTGCCCGTTGAATTTTTGTGGCAAAACACAACAATTTGCAACTTATTAGTATATTATACACACGTAGTACTATGTTGGCGAGAATCATTGCACTTGCTTTGTGTTGTAAATGTAATATGTTGTTATGTGCTCTAGCCTTTTATCTATGAGTTGGATAAAGTAGCATAAGCGATGGGTTATGTTTGCACAACTCTAATCCGCAACATGCAACTTTTTAAAACCGTGTTGAAACATAATTGATCGGTTTTTTTTGTTTAGTTTTTTTTCAATTCTACAGAGCCATTCTGGCTCTTAATTTGCATTTTATCCTTGTGAATGTGACATACAAGAAAAATATAAGGAAACCAATTGGCAGAATTAAAATTATGCACAAATGGATTATTCAGTCATGTGTTGGTGAAACTCCATGGCTGTTTTTTTCTTCTTCTTTTTTTCATCCTCCCCCGTGCTCGCCTTGTAATTCCATTTGTACCTTTGTAGTGTAAACTTTTCCAGCGTGCAACAGTTTCCAACATACTGTTTAAACTTAAACTGATAAAATCTTCTTCTTTTTTTTTCAATAATCCTTTTCTATTGGTCATTTTTGACCCTGTGTAAAATATTTTGTGAATACAGTAATAGTTCATTTATTTGGGGTCAATTTTATATTTGCAGGCCACATATGGATGAGAACACATGAAATCAATACAATAACACACACATATACCACTATGTGATATTCATTGTTCTGAAAACATAATCAATATGCTCATAAAAAAACTCGGGATGACCTTTTGGCATTGCATGACCCGCTCGCTTATGATTAACCTTGTTCACATTGCGCCACTGACCTGTGCCTATAGACCTTATGAATTATAAATGCACTTCATTATCATAGTCGAGTCGTTAAAGGATATCATACACTCCATGTAAGTGCCTGCGTTGTGTCCCAATTGAGACGACTCCCTCCCTCAGTGTTTTCAGGGGTGTGAAATGCAATTTGATGTTTTCTGTCCTCCCTCCCTCACCCTCTCTCCCTCTCTCCCCCTCTCTCCTCTCTTCTCCTCTGACGATGGGGCAAGAAGACGTAAAAAGGAGCGGAGAAGGAAATAGTTAACAAACTCTGCAAGTGATTGATGGGCTAATTTCAAGCCCCGAATAAAGCAGTTTCCTAAGTCTGTTGATTCTCCATTTATTAGGGAATAGAAACATTTATCAAAAAAGTCACATTTTTTGCTTAAGCAATAATTGCATTTTTAAGCCCTCATTAGGTCTTCCATGCATACATAATCCAATTGAATAAATACAGTGTTGGAGTGAAGAATTAAT
Source organism: Blennius ocellaris (assembly GCF_963422515.1). Lineage (NCBI taxonomy): Eukaryota > Metazoa > Chordata > Actinopteri > Blenniiformes > Blenniidae > Blennius > Blennius ocellaris. The sequence goes on from NC_137668.1 coordinate 13,768,325, forward strand.
GCCCCTCCTATGGTAAACTGAAAGTTGGAGAATTTGCAGCTTGACTCTTTCTCATGCAAGTAGAAATGACTTTGAGACGGAACAAACACTTCCAAATCCTTTCGGTGGATTCATTTAATATTTACCATCACTGTGATCATTGTCAGTCGCCGGAGAACAAGCACATGCTTTACTCTGTGGATTTAGCAAAATTGAATTCGCCTTCAAATTGGTTCAAAGTAGTCGTATTGATTTGGATCACTGCACATGTTCAAATGATAAAAAAACAATCACACGTTATTATGCAAGATACATTTAGAGATGAAGATAGAGAAAACGATGCATATTTTAAACTGCCTATCAATATGTATGTGCAGATGACGTTTAAAAACCGTAAAACACATAATTAAAGGGTTAGTTTTTCTCTATCACGGTGAACTCGCTGCACTGTACATCAGGTGAACAAGGTTTGTGTTTGTTTTGTTGCTTTCTGTATTGCCAAGCCAGGAACCGAGGTTTTATTTTTTTTTTTTTTCCACTTTATCTTCTAGCAGCCTACTGTAGCTTCAGCCGTTTGTGTATGTAGTAACATCAAAACAGCAGTCATGTCTTGTTACCTGGCAACGGTCCCACTAGCCAGCTAAGGCTCTTGTTCCAGTAGAGAGAGCCAGTTTTAATCACCTAGCAAATTTCCAGCTCTGAAAACAGACAGGGCCTCAGCTTAATCTTGTTAGCACGATGAGGCCGTTTTCAGATATCACTGCTAATCAAATCATCCCAAAGGCTTTAAGCCTGAGGTTTTTTTTTTTTTTTTTTTTGGTTGGAGACATGTTAGTAGTGTTGGATGGAGCAGATGTGTGTGTGTGTGTGTGTGTGTGGAGGGGGGCAGGTGATGAAGCTGGTGTTTGTGTGTGTTTGTGTGAAATCATGTATGTGAGCATTCACAGGGTAGGGGGTTGGTTTGTGGCATGAAAAACAAGGTGTAAAGACATTAGAGAGGGTAAAAACGCAGTGGTATTCTAATGATTGTGTTGGTCTGGATGAAGCCCAGTGAAACAGTCTGCACACACAGTTTAGAAACCACCATGTAAACTACCGCAGCACTTATGCACACTCATCACTATAACCAAAGCTTTCCTCACTGTCTTCCCCTCCAAACTCCACTTTTGGTCGTGAGCGCTCACTTCAATTTGAAAGGCTCTTCTACTTCTCCCAGTAGATAACCTGCATTTTTTTTTCTTTTTTTAATAGCCCAGAGCCACTCGCCAGCACCCAGAGAGACTCCCCAACCCAGGGCCCAGGAGAGCCCACACAACAGAGAGAAAAGGAGAACAAAGCCAACCTGCAAAGTCTTAAAAAGTTAAAACGTATACTTTGATAGCCTCGGCCTACCTATTGCAGCAGTGCTGATCCGACCCCAGGGAGACTGACAGCACTGCAGAGAAAGAGGGAATACAGAAGGAGAAGAAGAAGTGGGCCACAGCAACCCAAAACTCTTCTATTTTCCATATCTACATGCGCAGACGCCGGCACAGGAGTTTGATATATGCCGAGCTGATGGTTTTTCTATTCTCTCACAGCACATCAAGTGCAGTGAAATAATACTACTCCAGTCCAACTACTTTCTGCATTAGCATATCTATCTTTGAACGGAACAGTGAGTGAGAGACAGGAGAGCTGAAATACTGTACACTGAGCAAAACACAACATGGAAATGTGGCGATAGCACCCTGGGATTTCCACTTGGCTCTTATAGCTTGAATGTTCTTTTACAAACCTCCCAGAGCACATTGATATTGTTTAGTGACATAAGCACATGGGTTTGCTCATTACAATACATGCACTGCGCTGATCTGTATGACTGGAATAACTTAAGCTCCTGTGCAATGATCAGTCACAGTATAAGAATACTAAGTTGTGTTCTGTTTTGAATCACATCTGCATCACAAATTATTATTATTGTTATTATTATTAGTAGTATTAGTATTATTATTATTATTATTATTTTTATTATTAATAATAATAATAATAATAATAACTCCAGTTAGTTGGCTTAAGCAGCATTTTCAGCATTTTTAGTTGGCTTAAGCAGCATTGGAAATGATTTCCAAGTTTTGAAGGAGCCTCTCAGATTTCATCACATTCAGATGAAGAAAACACTCCTTCACACTTTATCATGAGTCACCAGTTAAAGAAACTCCCACCGTGTAATTGTGAAGGAATGACTTAACATCAAATGTGGCAATTTGTTGCTCACAGTCTTGCAATTTATTGCCCGCACTGAACCTGTTGTTAGGCCCTAAATCACTGACCTTAAGTGTCACAAAGTCTGGGTTGATGAGCGTCACTGGTGACAATAAGCTTGGAGCGGGCCTGCCTCACAATAGCAGGGGGTGGATAGCACACACACACACACACACACACACACACACACACACACACACACACACACACACACACACACAAACCTCCGCCTCCCTGTTATTAAATTTGCCTGTTAATTTTCTCTAAGGGTTTGGTGTAATTAATGGACCAGTTTAGAATGGCCAGCGAGACCCAAGCCGCCGTAACTATCCGCGTCCCCGCGGTCACTCGTGAAGGGCCACTCCAGAGGCCCACCGGGGTCCCCCCAGCACAGGCGCCGGGCCCTGTCATTCACATGCCCACCCTGGGACCAGGACCTGTCCATCAGGAATGGAGTGATGGAGAGATGGGACAGTGTGCTCGGCTATGGCACTTTCCCCCTCAAGTGGCAGTGATTGTGCTCATTACTGCCCATTTACATTTCATCAGCAGGCAAGCTAGCCCCGCACCGTTAACGCCACTGACTCATTAGCGCGAGGGAGGGGGTGGGGTGGGGGTGCTGGGATGAGGTGTGCAAAGGCCTTGGGCATCCAAGATTTAAAATACACCGGAGGGAGGTTTCAGAGAAAAGAAAGAAAGAGAGGCAGCAAGAGAGAAACTCACTTGTGTGAGCGAGAGAGAGAGAGAGAGAGAGAGAGAGAGAGAGAAAGCTATTGTGCTTGTGTCTGATTAGATAAAACAGAGAGAGAAGGAGGAGGGATTTGAATCGATATGTAATAATGTCCAGTACTGTCTCTAGCCCTGCCCTTTCCTGGATGAGTTAACGCATGAGAGTCACTGTCGAGCATTGATTGGCTGCATTTACACACAAACAAATGATTTGTTAACTCTTTACGGTTCGTACCTTTTCTCCTCTTACACTTGCAAATAATTTAACTTATAGTGTTTCAGATTTCCATGGATTAAGTCCTTCTTGAGAAACATAGTGTGTGTGTGTATATATATATATATATATATATATATATATATATATATATATATATATATAGAGAGAGAGAGAGAGAGAGAGAGAGAGAGAGAGAGAGAGAGAGAGAGAGAGAGAGAGAGAGAGAGAGAGAGAGAGAGAGATGCATATAGATGCATTTAAAGTTTTAACCATACTGTTTAATGTAGCATCACACAAGTTAAATAAACAAGTCTCAAACAACTATAATTTATTCTACTAATTATACAATTGAACATTGTATATATAAAAGAATGCATGGACAGATGTTTTGAACATATACAAAATCCAGAATAAGGCACATTTGGCCATCACTTTGAACACATCTTACTGATTTTAATAATTATATTATCAGAAAAACTTACACAAATCATTAAAAAGTAGTTAAGAAACTTGTATTATTTTGTTTTGGTTTGGTGTTCAGTGTATGATCAGTCACTCCACAGACTCCTAAAAGCTGGAAAGCGGGAAAAGATGTGAGAAAGTTTCTTGTGCTTGTAAAAAAAATTGATGGTAGAGAAAAAAAGAGTAACAGTGGCTGAGGGAAGAGTAAGAAAGTGAGTGAGAAAAAGGTGAAAAAAAGAAGAAAACACATGATGGGATATGAGATTAAATACAGTATGTCTGCCCTCTTCTGGTCACCACCACCATCATCCACACTGACAGTCCCCTCTGGAGGGGGGGGGGGGGGGGGACCACAGGGTGGGAGGTGGAGAGGATGGATGCAAAAAGAGGATGAGACAATAACAAATGGGAGACATATGAGAGCTGATTGTAAAGACTTGCAGGACTTGTAACCCCCTTTGCGGCCTTAAAAGGAGTTATAGTACATTTAACGTAAAAAGCCAGTAAGGAACTTTCCAACATTGTTTGTTATTCTGCATATTTCCCATCATAACAATTAAAATTGTTTGTGTGTTGCTTATTATCCTATTCCCTTGTCATACCCATGAGGAAATTGTAATTTCATATTGTGTATCTCATTTACCGTTAATATTAATCCAATATCATACAAAATGGCATTTCCAAGTGTCTAAAAAAACTCCATGATATTCAAAATGTAATTAAACAGAGCTGCCATATCCTGCTAGTTTCATGATTATTAAACCAATGGCTTGATTATGGAGGGGAAAAAAAATAACAAAATGGAAATGGTTTTCCACTGTCTCTTGACTGACAGCATTGTTTTTAATCTCATTAGCGACAGGAAATTGACTGCAAATGATGAGTACACATTCCTAATATTACTAATTTACTTTAGCTCGGTGGGTGTTTTTCTAACACCTGGCATTTATTTGGCAGCCATAATTGCCATGGCTGCAACAAACAGCAACAAACTGGATGAGTTTGTGACTTCATGCATGTGTACATGCAGGAGAGAATTGCTAATACACACACTTGGATTTAAGCGGGCGAGTGTGTGTGTGTGTGTGTGTGTGTGTGTGTGTGTGTGTGTGTGTGTGTGTGTGTGTGTGTGTGTGTGTGTGTGTGTGTGTGTGTGTGTGTGTGTGTGTGTGTGTGTGTGTGTGTGTGTGTGTGCGCGCATTTTGTATGCTTCTCTAGGGGCCCACCTCTGCCTCCAGGTGCTGTTGGGGCAGGTGTGTAGCCAACAGGCACGAGTGATGGCTAGTTATCCAACTCAGAGGTGAGAGGTTTAGTCTTAGAAGAGCTAGTTAGTGGTACACAGGATTAAGCTCTTTATGTCAATAGCAGATGACTCTTTATTCTGTGCTGGATCCCGTATGTTTAACAAAAAAAAAAAAAAAATCTAAAATTGGTCCCACTGAGGTGCACACATTTTGTGGTTGTATCTGGGCCTTGGGCAACTATTCAAGGCAATGAACTGAAGAGGGGAAATTTTGTCAACAATTATAATAATGCATCTTACTTACACACACACACACACACACACACACAATTTTGACTTCACAAACTTATTAAATTCATCATGAGACAAAGAAAATACCTGTTACAGTGATTGCATCATTTTAAAAGATTTTTTTTTTATTTTTAAGTCACTAGTCTCTTCCTAGGCATTTTACCCCAGGGCTTAAAAAATAGATAAATAAACACAGGCTGCATGTTGCAAATTGATTCTGAAAATATACACAATATATCTACTAAAGGTCCCAACACCCACCCTGTAACCTATTGAGGCTTCTCATCTTAAAAAAAAATCCCTAATCGGTTATACAGCCAGCAATTAAGAGATTCCTAAATGTAAAAGGGAAAACAATGTAATTGTATAGGGAAGTGGTGTTTTGGAGACAGAGTAGTTTCTGACTAATAATAGTGGTGAACTAGACAGGCTGACTGCAAAAGCACTTCAACTCCTGCATGAACTTGCTTTATTGTTTTCATTCATGCCAGTTTCATTGTAATGTCTTTTTGGCCTGTGTAAAAGAGATGTCAAACCCGTAGTGACATATGGGTAAATAAAGATTAAATATGAACGGAAAAGTGAAAATATTGATCTGGTACAGAGTTTATTTCTGACAGTGCAGTTTTATGTTTGATGTGATAGCGAGCGGCTGTGCCAGGGAGTACCAGCGGGTCTGTGTTTGTGTTGGTCTATGGTTTACTATGTTTTTGATACTGTGCCAGTGTCTGTGTGTGTTTAAGTGTGCCAGTGAAGGAGTGCATCCACCTGCTGTTCGGCCTGTGTGTGTGTGTGTGTGTGTGTGTGTGTGTGTGTGTGTGTGTGTGTGTGTGTGTGTGTGTGTGTGTGTGTGTACTGTACATGTCTGGCTGATTGTACATGTGCCTGCTCGCCTTTGTGCTTGTCTCTTTGTGTGTGTGTGTGTGTGTGTGTGTGTGTGTGTGTGTGTGTGTGTGTGTGTGTGTGTGTGTGTGTGTGTGTGTGTGTGTGTGTGTGTGTGTGTGTGTGTGTATTCCCCTGGGCTTTCAGGGTAAGCCTTCGTGGCCTTGTGCGCCTCATCAGACTCTGTGTCTGGGGGCATGACTGTAGGGTGGGCCTTCACCACGGGGACCCTGGGACCGGTGGGGGACAATCGCTGCTGCCTCATAGCTGGAAGGAATGAGAAAAAAAAGAATTAAAAAAAAGAGCAGGGATTTTGTTTGCTCCCCCATTTTTGCTCTCCTTTTACTCCTCTCATCCCTTGTTCCTAATCCCGCCTCACTCGCCTGTAGGATCTGCAAGGTCTTTCACAAGGTATCGCCTTTCGCAAGACCGGGTGTTGTGTATGTGTGTCTTATTATATGTGTGTTTTTTTCCTTCTGTCAACACTTCCTCATCTGCCTGGTCACATGATCTGGGTCTGTCACACAGCAGGACAGTTTTTTTTTTTCTTTCCGGAAGAAAAAGACCCCCGGAAAGATAAACCTTATCCTCCAAAAGCCGACCAAACACAGTATCCCCACATTAATCATTCAAGTACTCACTGAGAGGATAATTTTAGCATCTAATCCATCACAATTGCTTCTAAGTGCTTTCTCAAAGCTGAATTTATTAACTGGATTACTAAATCCTCGCCTGCAAAATCAGTTATATTATGTGTCAATTGGACATGGCAACCATTTTGAAATTATGGCACATACAATCAACAAAAAACAATGTTTTGTTTACTCATTTCTATTTTTTTTTTGTATTTATTATCATCACCTCAGCCAATTAAAAACGATATGAGTAGATCATCAATGTTCACAAAATTGATTCAATGTTTTGGCTCACAATGACATTAAATGCTGCCCTGCTCAAATCCATTTGCCATATTCTCCAATTGATCCTATTCACTAATGCTTTTGCTGTGGTTTATAAACAAACAATCTACCGGCGGTTGTTCTTAGTCTCTGCCATTGCAAATGGCTGTTGTTGCTAATGATGTTATATGCAAAAAATGCAATAAGGCAGGTTAATCAGGCCAGCATGATTTTCTATTAGCTTTGTTTACTCAGTTCTCGCAGACTTCGGGTGCTGGGTTTCATCGTAATAACAAAGGATCGGACTCAGTGCTTTGACACTTCTTGGTGAGACCCACAGTCAAAGAAAAACAAAAAAAAGGTTAAGAAAAATCCATTGCCTTATGCAGAATATCCATATCTATATAACAACTTAAGTTTATGACACAACTGCTGAGGGTGTCAAAATTCACTCTCACGCCATAATCTCATTTAATGATCTGTCCTCCGTGTGTCTTTCCAGCCTTTTGTTTTCCGCTGGCATGAGTTGTTGCTCTTTGGCTTTTGGAAATAGTTTCTAAAAGTAACACAAGTACAAAGCATTGCTCTCTGACAGGTGACAGATTCAACTGCAAGCTCATCATCAGGTCTTCTCTGTGCCCCACCCCGCTGCCTTCACAATGGATTCCAAATCTCAACCGGTGACTTCACCGAGATTGGATTACCTGCTCTCCTCCTTCAATGAGAAAGAAAAGCAGATTTCACCTTTGACCTCCTGGCTTCTCTTGACAGGTGACAGGCCACCTCCGCAGTGGGAAAAGTTTCTGCACCCTGCTGTGTTCCTTTGACAACAAACAAACTCTTTACCTGCTGAATGAATTAACAATGATGAGGAAAATGCCCTTTGGTTGCTCATTTCCGTCTTCATGTTTTGCTTCCTGAAGCTTGGAGTTTTGGAATATATATTGAAAAACACATGGACACAAGAGAACAAGTATAAGCCACAAGAAAGTCAAGCCTTTGCTTTTAAGCCTGGTTTAAACACTATGAGACCAGTCTCTACCTAATGTCATTACCTCTGCAGTTTTCCACTGAGTGACGCAGCAGGAGCCACTGCGTGGTGTGTTTTGTCAGCCGGAGACGGAGGAGAGCCGTGTGCGTGTGCGTGTGTGTGTGCGTATGCATGTGTGTGCGTGCGTGCGTGTGTGCTGGAGGGGGCTGAGACCGGGGCCAGTGAGATGGAAAAACTCAAAAGACAAAAGGGTGTGTGTCATGCCAAAGCGGGACGACCGCTCATCTGCTTTGGGATGGAAGAGAAGAGACAGCATGGATGGAGACAGGAGAGGATAGACAGAGGGAGAGAGGGAGAGAGGGAGAGAGCGAGAGGGGTGGATGATCAAAAAGGATAGCAGCCATACTGATAAGGCCTCTGACTGGATGGACGCTCTCTCCATCCAGTTTGTTCTCATCAATGTCAATCCATCTCTGACAGACACAACGAGGCAAGCAGGAGATGGATGCCTCGCGCTCATACACTCCTGCTCCACCAAAGCCTGTGAGCATCACCTCAATGTTAACAAAAGCTCAAAATAGCTAACATGCTGGTGGGTTCCTTGTTTTTAGTGCAATCATTTATGTGGTCAACGACTGGAGATTGGCTGTCTCTCTCGATTCCAAAATCCTGCATTGTTGGCAGATCTTTTTTCCTAAAAAAATAAAATGCACCTGTTTACTTACTGCAACTACATGTGAACTCTGAGCGTGTCAGTGACGATAACAGCAACTGTTTCTATTCAGGGAGGATGGCAGTAACCAGATCCAACTCTATTGGGATGACACAAGACGGTATCACGTTTCTGTGCTTCACCTGATCCTTCGATCTATTTCAATGGGGACTCGGTCTGGAAATCCCCGTCACAGATCTCACACGGTGTCACTGACACCTGCAGCCTCGTCCTTTCACAAAGTGAAAGCTGTGATTAAGGGTTCGGAGTAAAAGCTTGTGTGCTGCTCATCACAAACTGGTATAATGACACACTTAAAAGGCTAATGTGGCTATTCAATCCATTGTATTTGGGTGGGAGTGTTTAATAGTATAAATAGTTAATTGCCGTATAGAGCAATAACATGAATAAAAAAAATAAATAAATGATAACTCTTCTTTCAGATCCCTTCAGGCATGTATTTAAATCAACTATTCTAACTTGAGTTTGTGTGTTACACTACACTTTGTGTCTGTGTAAGCCAGCATGTCACTTGAGGTTCTTCTCCTAATGTGATTTACATCATAAGAGAAGATTGAATGATTTATACATGTGTACAATTATATTGCTATATGGTACAAATCTTAAGGCCTGTAAATTAATTCCAAACTTTTTGCAGAATTTGAAACTGAATTTTTCAGCTCAACAACTGTGCTTATCTCAATGTTTCCCTTTTATATATATATGTATATATATGTTTGCACAATTACAAGATGGCAGCCATGTGCATGCTTGTGTGATCGTGTGCTACTTTGGTGTTCATCTACAGCTGGTAAATGGATTACCATATATGTTTGTGTGTGATGTTGTTTGCCATGCATTAGTTACAAAACTGCCTTTTCAGGTGAAAAAAGCACACCCAGGTATTTATTTTGTTTAATAAAAAGTACAAAAGTATGATATGAATCATGACAATATAGTTTGTATATACTGTAAAAAGAAATCTGCATATATTGGAAATTGTGTGCACTACAAATGTTGCACTTCCAACATGCTGACTCACTAATGTATCTTATCTTATAGTATCAACCCAAAATACTTGGATTCAGGCTGTTTAATTCCAACGGCTTTTCAAGAGGAGATTTCTCAGTTCTGATAGACACCATCAATGAAGTGTGCTCCCATAATAAAGTGCTGTTTAACATTAGCCATTCATAGCTTCAAGTGGGAAGCAATAATATCCCACGGGTCGCTTTCACTCTTAAACCACAATAATGGCACTTTCATTTAACCCCTTAATATATGTTAATCCAAGAATGTCAATGGGTTCTCTTAACACTCATGCACAGACCGTTGGGGGCCGAAAGGCCAGAGCGGAGTGAGCTGAGCAGGCAGACAAAGGCCGGGCTTGAAAGACGGCCCTGATATTTGATTTAATAAGAGAGCTCTCCTTAAAACAAAGGCACATTGTTGGTTCTTGGCTCTCTTGTTATATGTTTGGTGTGTGCTTGATGGAGAGCGTGTGAGGGTTAGGGAGAAAAAGGGGGGGGGGGGTTGTCACGTTGTGCTAAACGGATGATTTTGTCTGTGCAATGTGAATTTTATCTGCCCACTTGCTGGCCCTCTGTTTGTCTCATTTCTTGTGGCTAGGATGCTAGTTTTGGAGACTCCTCGCCTCAAACGGCCAGCTGAAGGGTTTAAAGACAGGATGGGGAGAGGCAAAGTGATGAATATTTAGGGTCCATTGAAATGAAAATCTCAGCAGCCCCTGGAGACCAGGGCTCAGAAGTCATTGCCGAAGGGATCTCCATCTGCTTTGGCATAGCTTCTTCTCCCCTTATCTATCTATCTATCTATCTATCTATCTATCTATCTATCTATCTATCTATCTATCTATCGATCTATCGATCTATCGATCGCTCGATCTATCTATGTGCGTGCATGTGTTAGTACACAGGTTTATGTGCTTGTAGTTACAAACTTAAAATGATGCTGTGCATACCTGCATGCATAACTAAGCATGTGTGTGTGTGTGTGTGTGTGTGTGTGTGTGTGTGTGTGTGTGTGTGTGTGTGTGTGTGTGTGTGTGTGTTTATTGTACTGTATGTCTCATAGAGGCCTGAATGGTGCCTAGTTTTGACAGAGGCAGCCCACAAATCAGGAGTAAATCAGGACCTGAGGGCATGCCGGCTTCACTGAGGGGGAAGTGAGACATATTCACTGAGACCAAATCAGCTTCAATCTGGCCTCAGAGAGCCCTGTACAACACTGACCCACAACCAACATCCAACCCACTCACAAACATGGGTTTTCTGTATGTCCACTTTGGCTTTGTAATTGCATCTGGAGATGCTTAAAGCTCAGCGGAGGATATACAGGAAGTTTATGATTTAACCTCGTCCAATGTATTTCTTCAGAGAAATATGTATTTTGTTTTTCAGTAAGAACATGTGCTACTTTCTCAAAATACGTGAACGATACTGACACTGATAGACAGTGAGATGAACACTAAACTAAAACTGGCTCATGAAATATCTGTCATCTCAAAAAAAATAAATGGTTCACCCAGACATGATGAAATGACAAGAAAACAGACCACATAAGAGGCTTTACATTTTCTGTTTCTTCTACATCTCTTTCAATTCCTAAACACCTGCAATAATACCTGCGTTCTCTGTACAGTGTGGAGGTGTTTGTAAGAGCAGAGCGGTTGCTTTAGCCTGATATCTTTGTTTCTCCTCTCTTAAAACCATGGCACAGTTTACATGTTGACAGACTTGATACATGGAGGCCTAGCGATTGAGTTGTAAAGGATACATTTTGCTTTCAAAGGCAAATGGAGGGATAAATGGGTATGGGGGGACAGTATTGTACGGCGAAGTACTTGTTTGACGGCCAACTTAACAGGTTCTGCAGCTCCCATCCAGCTGCTTTTGAGATTTCTTGGCGCCAAAGTATCAACGTAACACATCAAAACAATAGTAGCATAGAAGTCCATTCATTCACTTTGAAGCTAAAAAGATAGAAAAAAAAAGTATTTGCTTTCGAAGATCTCATCACAGGCTTAGTTTTTCATGAAATGAAATAGAAACTGTGTGTAAGAGACAATGTGAGGTATGTTGAGGTATTAGCAGTATTTGGATGTAGGCCTGTTCTGGTTGTATTTCAAAAGAAGCTCCATGAAATGTAGCTTCTTTGGGTTAATAAACAGTTGGAGTAAGTAAAGTTATAACTCAGATATAATGTCTTTCAGGAATAAATCCCTATATCTGTACACATATTCTGAACTGAGTTGTCACTGTAAATATATCATTGCAATAGGAGGGAGATGTGAGAGCAGGCGCAGAATCCCCAGTATAATGTTCTCTATTTAGAACTTCACAAAGGGCCACAATGCAGTCATGTCCTACTCTGGGGTCACTTGGAGCTGTACCTGGTGATGTGTGGTCTTTTCTACATTATAGACCTTGTTAATCATGCATGCACCGTGATCTTCGTACAAATTAGTGACAATGAAGCTTATCTTATACCAGCCATTGTCATTATTGCTAGTCGCCTAAGTGATTGGTGGATGAAATATTATCCACCGAAAGAGAAGTTTGGGTGATGCATATTTACAATTAAGTCCCCATTGTTTCCAAATGCACTCTGCATAACATACAGTTCTGTAACATTCAATGAAGGGACTTATTTATCTGTCCGGCCCTCAGTCCAGCTAGTACAGAGATGTATCACCAATCTGATACCAAAAAGCATAGCGTAACACCTGATGTGGCAGTTCCTTGTTTCATTTGGGTTGTCAGTGTTTTGTTTTTTTCTGGGTTTTTTTTCTCCCAGGAGCCAGAGGGCACGTGGCAAATACGTAGGGCCTTGCATTTGTCTAATACCTCTCTGCCAGACACAGGCTGTCCCAGGCCACTGCCACTCCACAACCAATCTGTGTCATCACCACCACATTCACCCGCTTTCCTGACAACGTGTTACACCCCCCTCAATCTGTCCTCCATCGCCTTCTACTGCCTTTCGTATCCTTGCCTTCCTTGCCTTTCTCAACCCACCCCCAACACTTTCTCTTTTCACGGCCAGTCCACATCTTTCATCCTCGCCCTGCTTAAAATCTTTGTTATTCACTCTCTCCAATTCACAATTTTATTCACTCATGAAACTCTCTTCAACCTCCCTCATCCTGCACTCATTACTCTGCCTTTTCACTAATGCTTTTGCTATACTCTCTCTCTCTCTCTCTCTCTCTCTCACACACTCTCTCTCTCTCTTTCCTACTGTAACCAACCCATTCTGCAGTGCTCTCCTCACATCAGAAAGTGTTGGATTTTGACATCTGCCTGCAGGAGCAGTGACCCATGAAGTAATTAGAGAAGGAATCTCGCCTTCTCTCCCTCCCTCCCCTCCCTTCCCTCCATCTTTCCGCTCTCTGTCTGCTCTGAGCCGAGGATCATATAAAAAGCTGGTTATGTTTACTCCCTGATCCATCTAATTTCTGTAACGAGGGCCGAGCCGGCCTCATCTCCTTACCGCGCCACGCTTAAGCCAAGGCGTTGGGCTGGAGAGGCGCTCCGGGCCCCCGCAGGGCACGGCAGAGCTTCAACCGCACCGCTCAGCCATGGAGACGAGACTGGGACCTAACCGGATTAACTCCCAACCAGCACAGGTGGAAGGACCCTGCTTCAAACACACAAACACACACACACACACACACACACACACGCTTACCCACAGATGCATACATGTGCACACATAGCAGGATGCAACTTTACGCTATTTAATGTATCATCAAAAAAAGTGCTGGGATGAGACATACGTGTTATTATATGTATGTGTGTGTGTGTGTGTGTGTGTGTGTGTGTGTGTGTGTGTGTGTGTGTGTGTGTGTGTGTGTGTGTGTGTGTGTGTGTGTGTGTGTGTGTGTGTGTGTGTGTGTGTGTGTGTGTGTGTGTGCCTGCGTGCGTGCGTGCGTGTGCAGGCAGCAGAGGAAATAAATAAAGTTAAAAAAAATAAAAAAAACTTCAGCTGCTGCAATATGAGATGAGAGAACACAATTATGAATTGCTCCGGAGCTTACGGCCACTCTGATGATAACTCTCAAGTGCTGTGATATCAAATTGCCAGAGCATAGAAATCAACCATCCCACCCACAACTGAAAATATTTGCCCCTGGATTGCAAATGTAATATTTAGGGTAAGGGTTGATGTATAATGCAACAAAGTAACGTCTGAAGGCCATTCCAAGACATGACAGGCTCAGATGTCAAATGATTTGCTGGGCATCATTAGAATGTTTTTCCATGTCCTAATTTCTAGATTATTCATTTAGAAAAGGTCTTGAGGGATTTTACTGGGTACATTGAGTCACAGTTGCTGGTAAACACAGTTCAGAAAGCCTGTTTTGTCAGTGTGTTGTACTATATGAGTTGTTTGTCATTCCAGTCAACAATATTGCTGGTAAATCTAGTAAGATACATGTGTTCTTTTTCAAAGCCTTTCATGCTATTTCTATGTTATTCACTATACTAGCTTATCCAACTTAGAGAGCTTATCGCAATAGACAATCGGTAAATGCGATGTATATTCTGGACACATTCACACCTACAGGTGATTGAAGGACATCAATTTCTTCTGCTCTGACCGACCATCTCGCCTTAAACATCTACTCACCCTTCCCAACAATACTACAAACATGTTTAGAGGCCACTAACCGCCAGAGTGTCTATAAGTATCTCCACAGATTGTCATTATGAGGTTACAAGGTGTTCTGTTTCTTCCTGCTGTGATCCAGACACAGTTTATGAAGCACTGGCAAAGTTTGCATGAAGCAGAGTCTCAGCCTGTCTGATCCTGTGCCCAACCCCCTGACAGCTTCGGGCCAAAGACACTGGCCAGAGCACGGCCACTCTAACCCAATTGGATCATCAATTACTACTGATTATCCTAAAAGTAGCATCTGTCCCAGGAAGCATTTAACCAATATATTATCCAATGTGACATACGGCCACAAAATTAACCGTCATATGTCAATGTGGTTTAATAGGGTTATTGGATTTTTGACATGTTCAAAAGATCATGACTTGGCTTAATGGAATGGCAGAAAAATCCAACAGGGCACCTGGCCGCTGCACTGATGTACGTCTGGTTTCTGTTCATTCCAGGATAAGCGTAAGCAGAAAAGTGTCACATGACAAATTAAAATGATAGGTAAAACAATAGTCTGTCTTTACTGTAGTTAATGCAGTTACTGGCAATGTCGTTGGGGATAAAGGAAGCCTTCCTGAAATGACAAAACTTGTCGTGCTAAATTGTTAGAGTGTATTTACCTCGTAAAGCAGGAAGCTGGGAGGATACCCAGGAGAGATGATGTCAGTCAATCCATGGAGTTGATAAAACAATCTGTCAATCGGGTTTTTGTGTGCACTTTCAAGCATGTGCTAGCGTACAGTGTGTGTGTGTGTGTGTGTGTGTGTGTGTGTGTGTGTGTGTGTGTGTGTGTGTGTGTGTGTGTGTGTGTGTGTGTGTGTGTGTGTGTGTGTGTGTGTGTGTGTGTGTGTGTGTGTGTGTGTGTGTGTGTGTGTGTGTGCATGCGTGCGTGCAGCTGAGTATTTGTGTTGGTAAAACAATCCGTCACTGTTTTGACAGCCATGTCACACGCCGGGAATCAGTCTCGGGGGATCCTGCGATGAGAACGACTGATTACCCCTCTATGCATGATTCCTATATTTAACCCCGGCAACCAAGACTTACGTGTGGCATGCATGACTTGCTTTGCAGGAAAAGCTGTTTTGCAGCAGGTGCGCGGCATTGTGTGGGGCATGAAAAAAGTTTTCAGGGTGACACAAAGCACAGGAGTGCTTCAATGGATTTCTTTGCCATCTGTCTATCATTAAGATGAGCTATTTGGAATGTGAATTGGCGCTCCGTCACAGAACAATGAGTAAGTCACTCAATCAAACTGAATTTTGACGTTATTGTAAGACATGCATTTGTTCATTTGGTTTCACGCATATGAAGTTTGATTAGAGAGATTAGAAATATACTAATCTTCTATATATGTTCACACTTCGTAGTCATGTTGCTTTTCAGAGCCAGTCTTTTGCTGTTAACTAATGTACAGTTCTGGTGCTTCTATTGGAGGTCAAGTGCCTTGCTCAAGGGTATCTCTTTAGCAACGGCTCAGGAAAAGGAAACATTTCTTAACCTACAAGTTGGGAAACCCATAATGGGTCAGAGGTAGGGCTGTAATCCATCCCCTGGTGACAAGACCTGTGGTAAGTTTTCTTGAGACTTGGACCCAAGATAAGGATAAATTTCTCAAATTTCATCTGTGGCCTGAAAACAAGCCTGATGTAGAGTATTAATGGTTCAGAAGGGGATGCACGCAGTAATATAAACCCTATGTGCTACAAAAAGAAGAGAAAAAAAACCTGGTGGTTTTCTCTTCTGTGTGTTAATGGCTGTGGCAGGGTGACATAACATAACTCTTGATTTATAAGGCTATTTGAAATGCCATCGCTCGCGGGGCTGTACCCATAGAGCAGGCAGGGAGGATCGCTGACAGCTCACTGACTACAGGATGGTGAGACCGAAACGCCTGGTGTGTCTGTCTGTCGAGCTCTCCCGTCTTATCTCTCCGTCTACCATCTTTTTGTTCTGTCTTATCTGTTTTGTACAGTCTTCGGCTTCGTCTGTCATCTTTCTCCCCTCCTTGCTTTCTATGCATCTTGCTTTCATCCGTTGAGGAGTCAAAGGGTCATGGCATCATTGGACTTTTACAACTCAAACAGTTACTCCTCGGTGACTGTTAAGTTCAAAGGACACACTGTTCTGCGAACCTTTGCACCAGGTGGAAGCCTATCCTTTTTTGTTGCAAATGAATCCAAAGCTAGTCATGGAAAAACATATGTGGGCAACTTAATCGATATTCATTCCTCCACCTTAACCTTTCACATTATCTTCTCACCCATCAGCTCCAGGGCTTTTTTTTTTTATTTTGTTATAAGTAATGCTGAAATTAGGATGATTGAATGTGACAAGTTCACATAAGCAGTTTGGGTGTTGTTAGCAAAACATGCACAGGAATGGCTGAAATGAGGGTGGGGCGCGGGTGTAGGTTGGAGTCAAGAGCTAGGGGAGTGTGTGCAGGTATGAGAGTAATGCATTTAGAGGCGCACACCTGCTCAGCCCCCAGGACTAAAATTTGGTGGAGACGAGATTGAAAGTAATCCTTTAAGAGCGTTTTAATGCACCTTAATTTTCAAAGAGTTAGTATGACAGGATGGGAGAAGGTAATGTGTACAGGTGTTAGTCTGTCATCTGAGCTGTGCATCAATATGCATGAATATATCGAGAACGAGCAATGATTAAAGTACAGACAGGGGACTTTTAAAGGTCAACACGTGAGAAGTGGCACCCTCTGCAGTAGCGAAGACTAAAGCCAAGGTGGGGTCACTGATTGTCAGGGGCATGATTAGATGTATATGATACCTGTTTGTTCACATGTTCACGTTACAAAAGACATTTTGGAAAGTGACTGCTGTAATGCGATCACAAGAAAAGAGCAGGGAAGACAATGCAGAGCACAAGCAGGTTTGACTCAGTGGGAACTTAAAGCACAGCATCGGTGGGGGAATTCCTGAATGAAAACAAATCTGTGCAGTTAAACAGGCTTAGGTGTTTGTCTGTAAGTGATTTTTAAGAATGCGGCCACTGTACAATTGCACTGGTGAAAGGGAAGCAAGATGATGCATAAAAACAGACACAAAATAAAGGAAAGCAGATAGCAGTATCACAACATCAGGACTGTGGCCTTTGATGGAAAACCACCACAGCACCTAAAGTAATACTGTTGCAATGAAGCTCAAGTTTTGACAAAACACCACAGTCAGCTTGGGTTGATGATCTGTGGTGTCAAGGAATTTATACCTAAAATCTCACCAAATTCAGTTGCCATGCTGTGTCTTTTATAGAAATAGCTTAACAACATGCTTTTGTCATTATATTGAAGGTAATGTATTCATTATTAATGATTGTCAGGTTCCATATCTGAGCCATGCAAACAGCAGAGATGGCGTTTTATTTTTTCATGATCAGTGGTATTAACTCAGTTGCATTCATTGTTTGACATTCCTTTTTTTATTTTAAAACAATGCTATTTTGTTTGTTTTTATTTGACTGAGTAAGCCATATAGCACTCTTTATGTAGAATATATTGAACTCATCTGATTATGGCCCACTGCAGTACTATGTGACCCTGAATAGGAATTAGTAGTTAAAGATGTGTGTTTTCAATGCTTAGGTTAGAATTAAGGTTAGTAAACTATTTGAATACAGCAGTTGTTTGCAAGTCAGCACATTCAGAGAAAAAATTGTAATCATAACAAATGTGGTATTTCAGATAAAAAAAATTTCAAAATGTGATTTCTGATAAAATATTTGTTGCATGATGTTTTGTTTTGTTTTGTTTTTTTCTTTTAATATAAATACAGTATAACACCCAGGAAGAGCATTGTTAACTGCATTGGTTTGTCCTGAACAAACCCTGAGAAAAGGGCTTCAGCTAAAGCCTTTTGTTAAGTATCAAGCTGTAGAAACAGAGACAACATTGCCTGTAACAGTGACTCATGTCGTCTGCCATTTGTGTGGTTAGACTAAATGCTCTGACCCCATCATCAGTCACCAGCAGCCCACAGATAGGCTCTCGTTTTACCGTCTGAGAAATTTACCACCATATTCAAAGCTGGTGAAAGACTACACTACAGTAACCAAAACCATGAAACAAAATACAGCAATGTCATTAGTAAAGGGATACACTGTATGTGTGGCATATACTGCTTTTTAAAGGTCTAATGCTATTAGCTTTCGGCAAAGCAGAATCTTTCTATTATTCTTATTAAAACTGGGAGCTACAGTCTGTTGAAAAGAAATCCTCATACAACAAACATTGTAAAGGATTCCAAATCATGGTGTTTTACCAAAGATTCTGTCAGCGGATTAGGTGAAGGCATGTAAATAAAACACATCTTGAATAAATGAGGTAAGTATGGTACGCCATGAGTCATCACTGTCTGGGAGGTCATGTTTCAGTCGGATTAGCAGTCACCCTGTGAATGTCTTTTTCCTGGTGATTACCCGATTTAGCTCTTGACCCTCCTGACTTCATGAAATATACATAATCTTCCCGTACGAACTTGAACTTAACATAATTAAATCACCCTTTCAGTGTGTGAGTGCGCCTTTGAAGAAACACAACAATCCCCCTGCCGGACTAATAGGATCCTAAATATTGTCAACTGACTACTCGGTTTGTGGCCCTCCCGACTTGTCTCATATCCATACACCACCCCCTTTCTCTTCAAACACACGGCCCTGTTATCACCCTTGCTTCCTTTTCCCTTCTTCCCACTCCCTCTTTTTTTTCAAAGCATGAGAACGGGGCCGGAGCGATTAAGGAATCCTAGCTCTGGCTAATCACCCTGGACTGGAGCACTTCCGCTGCACTGATTACCGAGGAAACCATTAAGGAGAAGAAAGTGGCTGGATCTTTCATCCTGGTCGGCCGGGCTCAGGGGAGGTCAGAGAGGGGTGTGTTAGATAGGCCATTTACCCTTCCTGTTCTTATTATTCCAGCATTTCCTCTATCTGGACTCACCACGACTGCAGCGAGCGGACTTTGGGCCCGTCATACCCTCCCTCCCAAAGGGCCATAATCATTGCCATACTGGTATCCTGGACTTACTGGAACGCATGCAAGGCGCAATGTTGATTCACAGCCACACTCACACACACACACACACGAATGCACATATGAACCCTTCATCACCCGCCCCTCCCCACTCTCACACTGTCACTCACACAGTGCTCGTACCTTGGGATTATATCAGCGCGTCCTCTACCTCGCTCCCCCATCAATACCAGGTTTAGTTGAGCAGCACTGACCCTCAGAGAAACATGGCGCACACAAATATGCAAGTAATGCCCTTTTTGCTCTCATTTTACAGCCACCTCTCAAAAAAAAGGACATAAATAAATAAATAAAACTAGTGTATTTGCACGTACCAGGGCTTCATGGGCACTGTCACAGATGGTGCTAATGGCGTGTGCCCCAGCAGAGGCAGCGCTCCCATTCGCGCTAGACTTGTGACATATGCTCAGTTGTAGGGCCATCAGCGAAGCACAGCAGCCCCCAGTGTCCGAGAGGCACCCCAGTAACCCCTCTGCCACGGTGACACAATGACAGAGACAGAGCCTAAACAAACAGCGAGCTCAGCTCTGCCCCTTCTCTATCCTCATTGTGTTTCAATCTGTTTCTTCCTCAGTCTCCCCCTCCCACTGTCTGCTTCTGTCTCTCCTTGTTACTTCTCCCTCCCTTATGTTGTTCATCCCTCCTCTGCCTTTTCCCCTAATGTCCCCACTGAGCCTGACTTGATGGATGACCCTTTGCTTTAGCGATTAGGGTCCCCGTGGGGGCCCCTTCTCCCCTCTGTAGGAATCTAGTATGGCGAAGTGACAGAGCAAGTTCAGGCCGCCGCCTGCCTCTGAGTGTAAGCATGCACATAGCGGATATCAGGGAGATCTGTATAGAAGGGTGACAGGACGTATCAGCGCAGCGGAGTCTCATGGTCAGTAATAGGAGCACTAGCTTGTCGCTACATCCTGTAACTTCTCCCTCCACCCAACCCAGTTGTTCAATTCTGTTGCGGCGGCACTCGGAAGATTAGACCAGATGTATTCCAATGTTCTGATTTTATTCCTCCTCCAGGTCTTGCAGATGTTTATCTGGTTTATCTGCTGGATAGTAATATAAAAGGAGAGCTTAAAAACATAAAATCACAATTAAGAGATTATTACTTTTGGTGCCCAGTTACACAATATCCTGTGACATTCTTAGAAATATCTATACATTTCAATGCAGTATATTCTTACAGTATCCCAAGACGACACCAATTCAGTGACACGTCAACAAAAAGCCCCAGAATCGGGGAATTCCTCGAACATGAGGGCAACCCAAAAGATCATCGGCTGTCATTATCTCTGTAACCCAACCTCCTCAATATTACTGTAACTCCACACTGATGCACCATGGGTATGAATAAACCTCCGGAGACTTTTTGTACTCTATGGTCATACCACACAGGTCTTTTGTATGGCTGCATTCCTTCAAATAGTTGTAAAAATGCTAAAAGGTAGCTGTAGACAAATTACCAAATTACATCTGAGCCCCTGGGGACAACAATCTGGAATCAGTCGAAAGTGTTGGAGTAAAAACACTGTGTCATGTTTCGGTAACCAAGAAGATGTAACCATAGACCTCTTTTGTCCAAGATAAAGCAGAGAGCCAGTGGTCTCACCATTTGTTTCGAGGGGATGTTTAGCTGATGAGCTCATGCAGAGATTCACTTTTCCATGTTAATGGATTACCCATATGATGGATGCAATGGTTTTATCTCGACAAAATTAGAAAGACATGGATATGCTAATGCATAGCAAGCACAGTGAAAACTTTGGAAGGAAATTATTATCATTGATAACTCTCCATTTGCTCTCAGTGGTCTAAATCATTTATTGCTAGTTGTACAATTTGAAAAAGCCATGCTTTGCATTTTAGACAGAAAAAATGTGGTAATCAACATCAACGAGCAAATATATGACATTTGGAAATCAATGAATTTCACAGGCAAAATGTAGAATTAATGGATTTGTGCATATGAGCATTTAAAGACTGAACAAAATGTATTTTTTATTATTGAGAGATACTGTGCAAACAAAGTATTTAATTGTAAGCCTCTTTATGAAAAATCGGTAATTGTACTGTTCCTACCTGCTTACTGACAGACATTATTCTTTCTTAAAAGTTGATGTTTCTTTAATATGAATTATGACAACACAAAAAAATTAAACTAAATAAAAAAAGGGCTATCATTGGTATCATTCTTGATACCAATGAATACAACAAATTGCTCAGTATACCTGTCCTTTACAATTTCACCTTCCCTGCACTGATTTGATGTTAATGCCACTATGCTAACAATAAAGCTTTCACTGTTGCATCACTGATCAGCTCTCAGGTTCCAGTGTTATGTTCCTATAACAGCGTGATCTTCAGTGAATAAATCAAAACAAATATTACTTTTGTGATATACTTTGCAAAGGTCATCGCATGCATAGGCTGGACTGAACTGAACGATGGTGACCTGTTTCATCCCGCTGGCCATTTGTTTGAGCTTCTTGCTTTCGTGACAGTGGAGACAAAGGAGCTTCTTATGAACACCAAAAAAATAACAAACACAATATGTGTTTAATTACTTTTTCAAAATGGGCTCTGTGAGTAAGCGCCCTTCTAAAAAGGAAAATGATCCACATTCAGGTTATTTCCATAAACAAATCAGAAATTTAAAAAGATACAAATGCCATTCAGTTGAGATGGTTAAAATAGCTTGAGTCCTTGTTGTCTTTTTAATCTTTGTAAAACAAAGAGTCATGCAATGTTGTGGCTCATTGTTTACAAGCGTGACAGATTAAAATTCCAGATCTGAGTAAAATTAATGGAAAGATTAAAAAAAAAAGAGGAGAGGAGGAAAATCTAAATTCTGCTGGCAGTCTATCAAAAAAAAAAAAAAAGAACATCCCTGGTGGTCTTCAGCGGTCATCATCTTCTTTCTTAACCATAATGGACACCATGTGAAGAACCCCCTGGTTCTACAGACAAAGCAGTGAGATCAATGAGAAAGAGGAAAGAAGAGGTAGAATATTTATGTTTCTCAAAGAACTCACATCCGGAGATAATCTTTAGTATCCTTAGATAATCTTTAGTAGCTTATATGGACCGGCTGAGCTGTAATTAATGGCAGGAAAGCGAATGGCATGGTGACCCAGGGATGTTTGTCCTATCAAAGTATTCAAAGTATAGCCTGTTCATGACCACAAGCTGGAGCCACGCACATTTTCTGCTCCTGATTTAACATTTGTACAGTTCCCCAAGAGTCATACCAGAAGACAGAGGGAAGAGTTCTTTAAAATATATTGTACGAACTGTTTCGTTTTATTTTCAATCTCATACTGTCTTCTGCCATATTCATGTTTCATAAGTAAGCATGGTTAATTTCTGAGTCATCATAATGGCAGAACTAAGGATTTTGTTTTATCAAACTCTAAGATGCATCAAAAGATGAAACGGTGACATCAAAGATGAAAACAATACACTCATGAATAACCACAAATTCAACCATTGCTGGTTGAATGCAACTGTGCAGGTGGGTCTAAAAGAGGGAATGGCTTGTGTTCAGGTTATCACGGTCTTTGATGTGTTTGGGAAGAGAGTATCAGGGCAGCAATGGGAAAAGATGGTCTCTCAGAGGGCCGGTGGCTGTTTCCTTCAGGGATGTGAGAGGAGCTAAATGTCATGCTCAGGCAAAGAAGATTGAACTTTCATTTTGCGTGTGTTTTGCAAGTGATCAACTGAGATTCATATAATAAGTGGCATTACATGCAAACAGCAATATGCAAACGAGGATGTAGAGTGTTAGAAAAAAAATGAATCTGATTACGAAGGGGAAAAAAAAGTTAATTGCAATATCAGAGATGATCTTTCACATTGTCAAATGAGGTACAACACAGAAACGAATGTTAAAGTTGGTATACAAAAGTTGTGGCAAGCCACGGAGTTCAAAATGTTTTATTTATTTGTTAACCATTACATCACCATGATATTTCAATACATACAAACAAATCACCAATTTGCATCAAATGCATGTTTTTGGACCCACACATCCATATGGGGGACTTGTAAACAACTTATTTGAACCAGGGACATTTTCACTACGGGGCAAAAGTACTAAAATAAAGTACTAAAATAAGCCGAAGCTCAGTAATTTAGTGTTTTCAGTTGTGCCACAAAATGTATGTATACATTGACCAGACATGTACCGTCAGAATATCTCCAGTGTGAATGTATGTTGATCCCATGTCTGTGAGATGTGTGGGAACTCCTTCTCTGCAGCTCCCTGTCATGCTGGCTCCAGTGTCTGCTCCTGTCATTTTTCATCATGCCGCCGACGCTGATGCAAAGGGGGGAGAGGACGAGTGTGTTTGTGTGAAAAGCACACCTGGCAGAAAAGGAGCCATACAACCCAACCTCCCCCTGCACAAGCCGACCTCAAACCCCCTCTTGCCCCCCCCCCCCAACCAGACCCCGAGGGGCGAGATGGAGCAGTGTCTGGGCTGATGATGTCACTCTTGGCAACCTGAACTTTTAAAGTTCAGAGCAGTGAACTACAGTAACTTCCCTACTTTGTTTAGAGCGTAGGCAGGCTCTGGTATACGCATGCAAATTCTTTCTGCACACAGGTCAGGTATTGTATACAACGTGTGATTGGGTACTTTCATCATTGGCTTTGTCATCAAAATCAGATAATTGCAACGCTAAGGGATGTTTTTCGCAGCGCTCACCTTTTAAAAGGGCTTCTTTTCTTAATTTACTTGAATGGTTGGACTGATGAGAGGAGTTCTGTGGAAAGTATGGAAGCAAACAAAGCTTAATGCAGGCCAGGAAGG
This sequence comes from Blennius ocellaris, assembly GCF_963422515.1. Lineage (NCBI taxonomy): Eukaryota > Metazoa > Chordata > Actinopteri > Blenniiformes > Blenniidae > Blennius > Blennius ocellaris. The sequence goes on from NC_137668.1 coordinate 13,792,511, forward strand.
AAAATCATGTTCAGTCGTGGGGAGTAAGATATTGAGAGTGAAACCTGCAAGTCTTGCCAAATCTCTCTCTAAGAAGCAATACGGGGTAAATTATCAAACTGTTGAGGAATACTTTGACTTCATCAAAGTGTTAAAGGTAATAAATGTTTGTATTTTACAAAACTTTGGGGGGGGGGGGGGATCTAAAAGCATTGGCAAAGACAACTGCACTTAATTAGTTCAAGATATTCCAAAGAAGATACTTTATGTGGTTTACATGTATACTCTGAATATGTAAACACAGACGATGTGGACAAACAGCAATGTAAAATATGTAAAAGATGCTTCATGGGGCAGGGTTATTTTTTTTTAGGCCTTATTCGGCAGAGCTGAGTGAAAACACACAAGGGAAGACAGCAGCGCGCACGTCACAGCAGTCAGCCTGGATGAAAAGACTTGTCTCTCTTTCCTCAGTCAAGTCGTCTCACTGTGCAGTCATGCTGCAGAAGTTTACAGATTTTAAAAGTCTTGACATTGTCCCATCAATTACAGGACACTGATGTCACAGGCCTCTCTGAGGTTCCCTGAATACTTTCAATATATGCAGTCCAAGTCAGAGCAGTCAAAACACATTCTGAGTCTGTCTTTGACATCCTGGCTTTTTTTTTTTTTTTTCATATAAGTGTCAGTAGCTCTGCAAGTCATGGATGTATCGACGTGTGTGTGTGTGTGTGTGTGTGTGTGTGTGTGTGTGTGTGTGTGTGTGTGTGTGTGTGTGTGTGTGTGTGTGTGTGTGTGTGTGTGTTTGCGCATGAAGGCACGTGTAACCGGTGTGGTTTTCCTTCTCTGCGTTGTGATTTTTGTTCAAAGAAGAGAACAGCACACATGAGCATGAAACAACACTAACAAGTTATTTTAGTGAAATACACCAGTTATTTGTGACAATCTGTTACACACGCACAAAGCAGATTGAACGTGCATGTGCGTGCGTGCAGTGATGAACACTCCCTTCTTGATGTCAGATAAAAGCATAAAATGTGGTATGGAGCAACAAAAATGGGCGTCTCCTTCACCAGTTACAGCTTTGGTTATCTGATCGATACCATGCAATTACAAAGATTTATGTCGTTCAACATTCCAGGGTAAGTTCGTCTCTGAGCCACCTGTGGAAATATGATCTGTTTTTAACTCATCTCACACGAGGCAGAGGGAGAGCAGAGGGGACCGACAAACTTGAGCAAGGGAAAGGTGAGCTCGGCTATTTCAGCAAGTTTGTCACTGAAAGTATGTCCAACCACGCTCATTCTTCAAGGATATTGCAAAACAAGAACCACTTTACTGCATGCCAACCTGTATGCATTTCCAAGACAGCATATCATTACCGCTTGATTGATAGGGTGTAACTCTGTCTTCTGTTCAGGTCACGTTTGATTGGTATCTGAAAACCTATTATTTCAAGTGACTGAGGTGCTCGGGTGTGAGTGAGCTTGTTTGTTTGGTCATCTTTAATTTCTGAAACAATTTCAAATGCAGATGATAACTACAGCCTGAGTGTATTTTGACAACATTTGCAGTACTTTTTAAAAATGTTCCTACTGTTTGTCACTCTCTCAACTGAACCCTCTTCTCTTGCAGTAGAAATGTATGAAGGCCTCCATAATCATGAGTCAGTTTTTTTTTAATTTTCTAAGTCTAAATTAACAACTGAATCAGAAAATCTTACATGATGTATTGTCAAACATGATTACAAAAAAATACAAAAGCAGAGACCACAATTAAACTTTTTCTATAGTATATGGGCAAACAACCGGTTGCTACACTGCTTATGTTGGTCTGCTTCAACTATTTCTTCAACTTTTTTTTTTATGCTATCAACATGAAGTGGTTTGAGGCAGTAATTATGGGAGCTCCTGTAAGGGGCGTGGCATCTTTAAGCCCTGCAAGAATACATTCAATACAGGTTCAGATGTGGGTACAGTCACATTTGGAAAAGTGAAAGTGAGATTTCCTCCCTGCATCACACTTCATGATAGTCCGAGGATGAATGTTGTTTCTGGTCAGTCCAGATGCCCTTGAGGCGGCTGGTCATGCACTGTGAACCAGGCTCCAGTTTTAAGGCTCATCCACTGAGGCGCCGCTTGCTCTGTATGTGGCAGCAGCCATTCTGGTTCCACTGCATGGGCCCAGCAGGAAACCATGCCTATACCGCCCCGGCTGGGAGGCCCTCCAACAGTCTAAGCTCGCATGTAGGATGGGTTGATGACCTCTTTATCATTTCTATCCTTCCTTTTTCTCCTCTGCATTTTCTTGCTCACTGTCTGTGTCCTTTTTCATCTTCCTTCGTGTCTCTCCTCCTTCCAACCACCTTCACAGTGACTCACACAGGGAAAGGATGTTCGTTCACCAGCTGTCATCCGCACCGTTTCGCCAGCAAGTTTTATAGTTACATTATGCTCCTCTAGCAGTGGACGGCAGTATCTACCAGGCTGTGACAGTGAGTCTAAACCGCAGTTTTGCACTGATATACAGCGAGTAATTCGATCCAGATAGTTCCTGTCAAAGCAGTTTTGCTGTGTAATTACCTGAAGTGCTCTAGTTTGCTCGGATTCATTTGCAAAAGGTCAAAGCATCAGACTTTGCTCCCGTTCTGAAGGAAATTATGGTCAGAGTAGTTTTACTTCCAGTTAGCAAAATAATCTGTCAAGCCTTTCAAGAGGCCATCTCCCCTCCAATGAAGTATAACATTAGCTTCTACAAGAAAAAATTTGCTTTTTTTATTTCCCTTGGTCACAAACTAAATGCAACGTAAAAGCCCTCAACATTTAAATTAGTTCCCGGAGCTTTTAAAGGTTAGTCCATCTATTTGTCTTCTACACCGCTTTATGTATGGCACCTCATCTAAACTCTTAGCATCAGCAATTAGATTCACCAATTAGACTAAGATGCATGCATTCAAACTGTGGAAGGACCCTGTATTAATAGGGGAAAAAAACTTGAATGCATTGAAACAATGCACGAACCATGTCAGCAATGGGTGGCCTTTTTAAATAAGATGTATTATTGTAGCGTTGATTATGTGTCTTTTCATATAAAAGCATACGTTTGGCGATTTATTTATTTTTTGGTACGTCACAATACTATAACATAAACAAGTGTCAGATTTTTTTAAGGGAAACGAAAAAAAATCTTTGTGATAAATTGTCCAAGCTGACATGTTGAGGGGTTTTTGTGAATGTGTCATATTTGAACATATCCCCAGACAATAGCATTGGTACATGATGGCACAGCTTAGGTCGACCTTTCCAGACCTGGTAACTGTATCTCTTATTTTCTCCCCCACTGAGCTCTTTAACTGGATTTACTGCAATGTGATAGGAGCAAATATTGAGTGAGGACATGGTGGTTTGTGGTGAATGAGGCATGCTTGTTTCTGAGCGTATACTAGAATATGTGTGTTCTTCGTTTGTGCATATGTGGATGCACTTGTGCATTTGGGTAAGAGATCAGATGTTTGCCTGGTCCATCACTGGGACGGTGGAGGAGCAGGGAATGCTGGGATATGCCCGGCCCGAGGGGATCTCCTCTTGTGTGCTGAATAGAATTGAGGAATGCCACCATAGACAAACATGCTGCAAGCTATGAAACAGCCGCTGTACAACTGAAATCAACACTGGTGCGTCCCTGCTATTCAACACAAAAGGGAAGTCAATCCAAGAAACTAAAGGAGAGAGAGAAGGAAAGAGAGCGGGAAGAAAAGAAAAACAAACATTACAAGGGTGCCTCCGTATAGCCGAGAGGGGTTTCAATGTAATGTCACAGCAATGCTTAATATGTAGCGCAGCATGTAATGAGTTGATGTAATAATAACACAAGTATTTCTTTTTTTTTTCTATTATTTAACAAGATCTATAACAAGACACATCTGTGGTCAAGCCTCTATCACTACCCTGTAACCCAGAAACACATTTAATGTAGTCTGCAAATGTTTATTTTCTTTTTTTCTTTTTTTGCAAGCAAAAGCTGTGAAGGGCAACTCATCCCATGTGTTGATGTATGTGTTGATGTTTGGAGTATGAAGATAATATGTTCCCTCCATCTATCTTGCATATCTGGGTTTATCCAATTTAAGGGCACAGGCAGCTGAAGCCTTTTCAATGTGCGCTGTCATTTTGATGAAATTGTACATTATGGGTAGGAGGTCAGTGAATGACTCAGCCAAACGCATTCAGATACCCACCTATGAACTACAAACCAAGGAGGAACATGCAAACTCCACACAAACATTCCCAAAGTGGGGAATTAAACCCATTGTTTTCTTGACGTGAAAGGAATACCTTAGGTGAGGGAAAATACTTCCATCTGTGAATGACCCTGTTGAGGAAACTTAGAAAGATGAGATTTCCATGACTGACATATTTTTGGGTGTATTGTATGTATTATGTGCCGTTCATTTCATGCTTGGTTTGGGTTCAATCTCCCAGGTGCACATAGCTTATAAAGGCAAAATGCATGTTGCACCAAATGTACTGTATGTGCATGAAGAAACTTCAAGATGCTCTGAATAAAGCAGGAGCCAATCAAAATACAGTGAAAGTATTTGGGGGGGAGGGGGGGGGGGGGGGGTTATATAAAAAAAACTTAAATTTTGACATGCTATATCTATTCCACAAAATCTGGTATGTGTAATGGTTAACACTTTTTACTCACAGCCTTATATCCCCGGTTTGAGTCCAGGTCTGGAGCCTTTCTGTCCAGATACTCCAGTTTCCTTCTGTAGTCCAATAACATGCTGGTGACTCCAGACAAGATGAGCCTTCAACCAGGTTCGATCAGCTCCAGCTCCCTCTGACGCTGTGTTGGACAAAGCGCTTTAGAAAATCGCTAGATGCATGTTTCTTTATTTCATTTAATAATGTTAAACCTTTTCCAAAGTTCTTGGCTGCAGAAACAGATGTGGATAATTTCCTGATGGGTTAATATATCAATTTTTCAGTCATCTGTGCATGACGGATGTGTCACACACCCCAGATGTCCTTGGATCATTTCATGAAAAAAGCTTCAAGCCTCCATTTATGGCTTATGGACTTGTTGCACACACAAAAATCAAAGACTTGAGACAACAATGCTGGATGAGCTTTCTTGTTTCGGGTCTTCTTCAAGGTTGCTTGCCATGTTTGCTTTGTGTAGAACACCCACATAAAAAAAAAAAAAAAATCTCCCTGCTCGGCAAGAGGTTTACGAAGTGAGGGATCTTCTCTTTCCATATTTAGCCAGATAGGCTTTTTCATATTCATGTGTGCAGATCACCAGCATTGGCTGACAATCGTCCCTCGTGTATGTTCTAATAATTTGAGCATGCTTGGCAGGATATTAAGCCGGCTTACAGGGATGTGAGACGAAATGATTTGAACTCCAGTTAGGATAGAAGCTGTGCATGTGTGCGGGAATGTAATTGATTTATTTATTTTATGACAAGGATGCAAAGCAAGTGTGAGATTTGCTACTGTAATGCAGATTCTAAGACAGTCAGGGAGCATTGTAGGATGAAGGTGGGGGAAGGTAGCTTCTCTTTCGCGGCGGGCCCTTGCAATCCTTCCAAACCTTCCAAGAACGTTGATAAGCAGATCCTTGAAATGAAATCTTCCTCAGCACACGGCTGGATCTGCCCCTAATCGTTTTATTTACAGTCACTATAAAAGACGCCTCCTTTTTTTAATGGCGCTCTGAAATAATAGGCAACCGAGGAACAATCGGTACAGTCCTAAGCGCATTCCCCCCTTCCATTTTCACATTAGGCTAATCGAGGCGAAGGGAGGGATATAAAGACATCAGTTGGATGAAATGAGTGTAATTGAAGAATAATGTAGTTAGTTTGCTCTAATCTTCTGCATAATATTAAAATGTTTTCAATGCACCCCAGCTGCAAGCAATCACCCCACTCTGAGGAGAAACCTGGTTGACACTGTCAGGAATGAGGAGCGATTGTGCAAGTGAGAGATTGAGGAAGAGATATATTAGAGAGCCAGAAAGGGAAGCGGGCAAAACAACTGGAGGTTTCAGTTGGAAGTCCAAAAAACTGTGTATGAAGGCCTCTACTTGAATAAACTGAGGCTTTCTCTATCTTTTTCCTGTCATAGAAAAAAGCAATCCTTGCCCCCTGCTGCTGGCTAGCTAATTTGTACCGAGGGCCTGTCGGTTGCCAAGACTGGTTATGGTGCTGCAGAAATCAGGAACAGTAGGGTCCAAAACTGTCAGCATGGGTTTCAGAGGTTCATTTTCTCCATGCTGAGAGCAGCCTGGTACAATCTGACTGCTTTTTTCGCTGCCAGAATGCATCCTAAGGTGCACCAGCTTCGAATGGAACCAAAATGTTCTGAGATGCATTTTTAGAGTTACATGGTTTTTCACTATGAATAAGTACAATGTAGTGCTCTGTTTGAAGCATGATTTGAAAGGATGAAAAAAGTGTAAAGACATCATCACCCTCATATTCTGATTTTAACTTTAAATGTTCCACAGTGGACATTGACAAATCACCTGCCACTCCACTCACTATTGCCTCTTGCATCTCTTTATTTAGGAAAATAAATACATAAATAAATAAATAAAAAGATGGCTGTTGCTACAAATGCCTCCATTGCTGAGTCAAGGCAGCAAAATTAAGTTTTGATCATCCCTCACTGTACAATTAGGGCTGTGGGAAGTTGTAGTGAAAGCAGTCACAGCAGTAGCCTCACAGTGGAATTAAGGGTGAGGTTTATTAGTCCCCTTTTGGCTTAGCCTAGTCTGTGATTTCAAGGCAAAAAAAAAAAACTCGCTCTGAGGCGGCTCTTTAACTGGTGGTATTGTGCAAGAAAATTGTCATTAGACAGTGGAACAAATAACCTCGAAACGTCATGGGTTTCTTCGCGAGGGATCTAAAACAACAACAGAGAATTAATCAAATTAAAAGGAGGCCTTGTTATGCGATTTTCAATTTAATTTCCACAACCAAGCCTTCTATTTAGTGTTTGACAAAACCTAAAAAGGGCGAGTCACAGTTTAGGGGCTCAGTAACAGTTTTATATTAGTGAAGAATTATCAATCCTTTAAGCTAATTTGGATAGGTTGGGGAGCCATAAAGTGGGCTATGAAAATGGAGTAGCCTATTTGTTAAGCTCCCACCCCCTTCCACACTCTTTTTATGCCACCGGGGCACTAATACACTTTTGTTTTCCCTTGTTGATCATCTGCCATTTAAGGCACATTAAATCCTGCAAATTAATATAAATCTATCAAAGCTATTAGTGATTTCCACCCTGTATTAGGCAGCTACACAGGCCTGTCTGTGAGCTTGTTGGTAGGTCCTAAACTAACCAAAAACCAATGAAGCACTGTTATCAACTCCACATGTCTACTTTTCTGTACTTTCCATCTTTTCGCAGGAAAATTAACTTTAAAACTCTCCAAATGTCTCCACGAGCTCATATTCTCCCCCAAGTGTCCATTCTACACACTATCTTCTGTCAGAGCATTTTCAAAGGTCTCTCTCCCAAATCCTCTTTCCCCCTCTCCTCTCAGTTCTTCATAGGCAAGCAGTTTAGGCAAGTGCCATATGCCCTGATTAAAGCTAGCGGCAGGCCAAAGAGCACAGGGAGGCTGTTTTGTCATTAGCCCCTTGCGCGGCTGAGGTGGAAACTCATTTAGCCCCATGCTGGACCTTCATTATGATAGACTTGTATCAGATGGCATCTCTGGCTGGGATCTCTGGCTCCTGGCTAACGGATGGGGAGATGCTGCAGCTTCGGCCCCTCTCCAGCCCCAGCAGGGAAAGAGAGAGGGCTTTAAATGGGGATACGGCTCGAGGAGAATGGTTGCGGCTGTGTAATGGGAAGTGAGTAGAGATCAAGGCATTGAAGAACAACACAGAGAGGAATGGCTGAGGGTCAAAGGTTATGGGTCCTTGAGATGAGCCTGGAAATGCATAAAGGGCTCGGGAGAGAAGAAACACTAAAACATAGATTCATGTTTCTTTGAGTTGCTTTTACGTCTATTGTAAGCACACTATGGTTTGTGACCGCTGCATTTATTTTTGGGGTTTCCAGTGTTAATAAAGCAAGACTGGGCTGGGAAAATGGGGTTGATGTAATTATGAAACTGTAAGGCTGAGGTGGAAAAGACAAATGAAGTTAGAGCAATAGATCAAAACCTGCAAGAAGACACATTGGAGTGCCTGCAAGGTGATCTCCCTTGGTATTAATTAACTTACCAGTTAATCATTCTCCATTCTATGGTCTATTGACAATTGAGACACTAGCTCAGGTGTGTGGTCGATTTAATGCTAAGTGAACAAGCCTAAATCATGTTTATATTGGATTCATATAACAAAATGAAAGTACAGGCATAGCATATTGTATTTAAATTTAACATGCACGGCTTTGGCATTGTGCTGCCACATCATGATCACTTGGCAGGCAACGTGTCCACATTTCTGCTGTATTCTTCCAAATATCCTGTGTTTCTGCTCCTGTAGGTGGAGCTTTTTGTTGTGTCTTTTCAGATACCACAGGTCTTATAATATTTCAAAGCCCATTACAATAGTTGCTGCTGATGGCAATGTAAAAGGGCATCTCTTCCTGTGAGACAGGATTTCCCGAGCAAGGATCTACTTCATGACACCTGCTGCTTAAAATAGCGGATGCATTTGTGTGTATCTCTAAATTTGTACTTCTTCCAGATTACAGTAAAGCAGCTGATACTTATAGTGTTATGTATAGACCATTACTATTAAAAAAAAGTGCTGTGTGAATGCACAGTGAAGTGAATTGGCATTTGGCCTGCAAGAGTCTGCAGGGTAGATGTGAGGCTGGGGGGTCTTGACAGGCTAAGGTTGGTTTTGTAACAGAGGAATAGGAGTGGAAGAGGCTGGAAGGAGCTGATGCTTGGGCTCCATGAAAAGAATAGATACAGGCCCGAGGCTTTCCGATTCGGGGTTACTAACATGGTTTGGTGTGAAGACAGAGAGGTGCAGGGTGGGAAGCGCAGTGGAAGACAGCTGGGCCTGGAGGAGAAGGCAGTTGATGGGGCTCTGGTCCTGAGATGGGGCCATGGAAGGATCTGGGTCTTGCTCAGCCTGGTGCCTCCCTGGCAGATGCTGCAGCAGACTGGATGAGGGGACCACCACTGACACACTGCTGGCGGCTAGAGCTGTGTGCTCCTGGTAGACCGAAACTTCCTCTCTGTCTGGCTGTCTCTCTCTCCCCTCTCTCACGTTTTTTCTGCCTTCGTCTGCCCCTCCCTTTGTATATCTCTTGGGCTACAGTTCTTCCTCTTCCTTCTTTTCATTGTATACAATATCAATGCTTACAGATGCACCTTCTGCACACACAGAGAGCAAAAACATGCTTGCTGCTGACACACACAAAAAACTGTGCACACACTGTGTACATGAAGTACAAAAATTATAAGCTTCAAGTGTTCCAAGGCAAATGGCTGAAGCATTTTTTTCCCCCTATTTGCTGAGTTGTGCTACCTCCTGTAATAAAAAGTCAATGAACCAAGGGCAGTCAATATATTACAATAACAAAGACAAGGAGATTTGTCATTTTCTGTCAGAGTAATTTTATATGTAGTTGCCATATTCGTGCTTAATTATATTCATATTCAAGTTCTATCTTATTTCTGTGTATTCTCTCTTAGCAGCGCCTCTCAGACGCTGCTCACTAATCACATGTTCTGAGCAGGTCAACCTGACCGAGGCTGATAAACAAGATGAGCCACGTCTTCCACACAGCTGCCATCTCGACGTCCCATGCGCGGGATGTCCTTTGATTGTATTCATAGTTGATAAACTGTTAAAACTCACAGAATGTTTTGTTACTATGATGTGTATCCTGTAAACCCTCCCCTTTGTTTAATGAAATAAAACCGCAGGAGAAATGGTCTGAAGCTCAGAGTGGGTAGGAGGTGTAATCTGAACACGCTCCTAGGCCATTCTCCTCGCGAGTAACCAAAGCTCATTCGTGTTGTCTTCTTCTTTCTTGCAGATTTAATAAATGTCTGTAGCCTAAACCTGACATTTAACTTGGTCCTTCGAGCCGGATGCCAACAACGCCTGGTGGTTCCGGCACACGCGGTCGTCGCCAGCAAGCCCACGGCCGTGGCGGGCCTCACTAGGTGAGACCCAGCACCTTTTCCAGGAACTGACACTGCTTCGTGTGCTGGGACCCGCAGGTTGAAGGCATCCAACGGCGAGAGGAAAAGACTCCGAAGGGTGAGCATTGTTTTGGGTTAAAAAGAAAATGTGCGACTGAGGGTTGCAGGATAGTAAAACCCTGTGAATTCTAGACTCTAACAGGTAAAACTAAAAACGCTGAGGAGTGGACGCCTGAGAATAGTTCACATTTAAAAACGGACGGCGGAGTCCACGGTTGCGGCGTTACCGAAAAATCCGTAAATAAAAAGGCGCTGAGGAGTGGACGCCTGAGAATAGTTCACACTAAAAACGGACGTCAGAGTCCACGGTTACAGCGTCACCGAAAATTCCGTAAGAAAGAAACTAAAAGTGTGCATGTTGAATGAGTGGGTGGACTGTGAACCACTAGGTTACAGCCACCATTTAAAAACAACAGGAAAGGAAGTAGTGGGCTGACGTGGATGCACAGGCAAGAATTCTCCACCTGAAAGGGTTGAAGTGAGAATTACCACGATCAGTAAAGATTAACCACTACCCTGTTGACAGGTTGACCAACGGAACCATAGACTACCCCACGTAGTACGGTCCGTCCAAATTTAAAAACAAAATGGGACAAGGGAACACGAAAAAAACCTAAAACGCGCGATAAATTAACTTGTAAAGATTGGAAATATGTAGAACGCTGCAGCGAAGAAAATGTAAAACATTTGGATAATTGGATCGCAAAATACGACTTCGACGGGAGTCTCAATACACCAAAATAAATAAATAATAATAAATAAATAACAGCTTTAAAAAATGCGATTAAAGAAAAAAAAAAAACTAAAAAGGATCCTAAAAAGATGCAAAAAGGTTATGACAGCACATAGAAATGGCATGCGTTATATAAATAAAAACAAAAAGTACTCGAGTGACTGTGACTGACCAAAGGACTGTGTGTATGAAGAGAAATTATTTTCGAAACCCAGACGATCAGTAAAACCTCACGGTGTCAACTGAGCTCTATCTGGGGAGTAAAAATAGTCTCTTATTGCTGACTCATCAGGTGAAATTGTGGGAAAATCTAAAATGACTCTCACTCCTGTGATCGAACACCTATTGAAAGACCGGAGCGAACAACAGGTTTGCCCTAGAAGCTCGTCTTTCAAGGAGGAATTAGTGGGTCCATGAGATCGCACTGGCAACATAAATTAAAAATGGGAAGCTGTTGTACAAAAACTAATTAGTGATGAAGTTGGTGACGCAAAATTTATGAGTAAAAGTCACCCTCGCTTGACTCAATATCTAAAACAGTAAAGCAAAAGAAATATGGATTTAAACGAAAACTGCAATCAGAAGAGTGTGTAAAATTAGTTATACAACTTAAAGTACAAGTGTGTGTGTTTTTGTGTGTGTGTGTTTGTGTTTTTGGGTGTTTGCGTGTTTGTGTGTGTGTTCAGTGTGTGTGCAGGAGACACGTCTCCACACTGAACGGCTTTAGACGAGATAACACAAAAACAAAACAAAACTGCTCCAAGTAATGTGTCGGGACTATTTTTAATGTGTTTAGTGAAGAAATAAACTTATCTAAAGTAAACTTAAGTTATTTGGAATTTAAACTTAAAAAAATCTATAAATAAAATTGCTAAATTAACTGAATAGAATAAATGGATGAAATAAATGAATCAATAAAGGAATCCTTGAACAAATACTTTGGGTGTATATGCATGAATCAGAGCTCCTCCTTATCAAACAGCTGTTATGGAGACCAAGGACATTGAATGAAAACAGAATCCACAGCTCTGATCCCATTCTGCTTCTACCAGACGTTGCTGGTGGAGGAGTGAGGCTGTGGAGGCGCTAGGTTGGACTACAAACATGGAAACTCTCAACGTAATGACGAACATGCCGTGTCGCGACGTAAAATACACTTCAGCGTGCCAAGGTCGTACCATGAGAACACACACACACACATAGTGGGAGAATGAAGGGATTCAAATACACGATGTTGAACATTTCAGTAGGAAAAAGTAGATACGAGTTTTAAACTTGAAAGTTTGAGGATCAAAATTAGAATTTGATGTGTGCAATGAAATTTAAGACCTTTTACAGAGGTCCAGGAATTAAATGGTTTATAAAATCAACAATAGATTAGTGAAACTAAACTAAACTAACACAGTGACTAAAAACTAGACTAAACATTTAGATGAAGTTTGGAAAAGAGTCAGCTTACAAAATAAACAAAACCTCAAACAAGAAATTAAAAAAAAAATAAGAAACTGATCAAATTATTCTCAAGTTTTTAAGATCATAGATTGTTACCTTTGCAGAAACAAAATAATGATTATCAGACATAATATGGCTAGTATTTGATGGGCTGCTATAACAATATTTATAGATCATATAAAAAGAACACAGATGATTCAAATGTCAAAAAGCAATGTATTTGCAGATAAAACAGCCAAACAAGTGGTAAAATTAAACCAGGAGCTAGATATTTATCTTCAGAATACCGAATTAGATGAAGAAGTTTTAAAAGATATGCAAAACCGGTTCCAAAACAGAAAAACAATATTGGATGAGAAAATAGAATGAAAAATAAATAAATAAATAAAAAATGGAGCACAGCAGAAAGAGATTTTCTATTTCTGACCAAAAGGAAAACCTACTCTACCAAAATCACGATATAAATAGGAGCAATAATGAGCCATGGGCTTCGCCATGCCTCAACAGGAGGGATGGTACACTAATAATATCATCAATTCTTACTAAATAAAAAAATTTTTTTTTTTTGAGCAGTATGTATAATCTGTATAAAACAGACAAAAAAGGAGGTAAATTTCCAAAACCAGAATAGTGATAATAGATGCATTTTCTATATGGATAGAACTATTTCCAACATAACATCCAGATACTGTAACATTAGCAAAAGCACTTTGCAAAAAATTATAATCCCAACATACGGAATAGCAAAACAATTTACTGCGATAATGGAAGCCATTCGGTAAACAAATTCACATAGAAGGTATCAGAACATCTAGGAACAAAATTAAATTAAATTAAAAATCGTTGTGCTTTTGTCCAGAAAGAGCTGGTTTAGTGGAAACATATTCAAAATAGCAGAAAGGCAAACTTAGATACATTTATCACATTGTAAAAAAGTCATCACTGCTGAGTCTCCGACCCCACCTAGCGAGCAAAAGACTGATAATAGGGTGGATTCAGACGTTTAGAGCCTGGGTAGACCTGAAAGTCAGCAGAAGAACCATTACAAGCCGTGAAGTGACTTAGCGGAAGCCGAACTGAGCAGTAATGACAAAGTCAAACGGTTGTGTGGTCCTCCGGACCCTAACCGTCGTAGCAATCGCAATAATGCTTTTTGCCTTAGTGCGGTTCCTGTGGGAACCGCCTCAACACAGCGAAAGAAACCAAACCAGATCAAATACACTACCAGCCATTATTCTAAAATAATGTTTTTAACTGATGTAGATTTAATCTAACAAGTAAAATAAATGAAAAGAAACATGGTTAATATAAATTGATTAAATTAAATTAAACTAAATTAAATTAAAGTTATCACTTCCAACCAGCAGTTTTAGTTAAAATAACTAACAGAACAGGTTCTAGTTAATACCGTCTACCTGGCAGACTCTGTCGTCTCGTTTAAAAAGGATTTGAAAACATGTTTACTTAGAAGAGCTTTTGGTTGATGGGTATTTTTTCACTAGTGTCACTTAAATTTTACACATGTATATACATTTTATATTGTTGTTTTTTACCTTTTCTCCTGTACAGCACTTTGTGATTTTTATCTGTGAAAAGCGCTTTATAAATAAATTTTGCTTACTTACTTACTTACCAGGAGTAAAAGTTTCAGAAAGAGATCTTGTGGGTCTCATAACAATTAATATCAAAAGAACTGAACTAAAAGTCCAAATAACAAACCATCAGATGCAATTTAAACAGACCACCACCAGGGCAATACTTTCAAACTCCAAATTTAGTGATTCAACTTTCTACAGGAAAAAGTGTATGAACAAAGTTAATAAACCAATAAATGAACCAACCAAGAGATATGAAAATAACTAGTTTTACGGTTTTTTACCTGTTTAAAGTCAAACTAATGCGACGGGCAAAGCCATTCCCTTTGAATTCAAATGATGATAATTAAATCTACTGATGCATCCTCGGACTGTCTTCTCAGCCTCTTATCCTCTTGACCATCGCTGTCCAGTCCCTCAACAGACTCAGACGTTGTTTGTGGTATGAAGGGAACACCACCTGCCTGATAAGAAGTTCAGGACAGACCGTGGGTTCTCTGCAGAGATTGATGTGAGACATCAGAAACACCACAGACGAGGAGCATGAGGTGGAAACATGACTTCCTCACGAGACGATGTTTTGTCCAGGACAGTTCTCATGGGAGACGCTGACAGAGGAAAACAGGAGGAGCACAGTGACCCAACTAGAGATGTTTTTGTGTTGATGTGGAATAAAGGATAAATGGGGAATACTTTAAATTAAAAGTAATGTTAAATTAAAAGTAAAAGATTATTTAATGTTTTCTATTTCTGTTATAAAAGGGGGAATGGCAATAAATATATATAAAAGCAATAAAAAAACATGATGAGAGTTAAAAGATAATCTTCAAAAGACACATTTGGTAATAAGGAGCACATAGAATAAATTCTAATGACAATAATTTAAAGTCAGTATTTCTTTGGTGGTTGATCATTAATAAAATTATCGAACTGTCTAATCTGATGTGAGATGTTGCAGGTGGATCCTGAACTGATGTTGCTGCACCGCCAACAAGATCAACTTCAATTGTTTAATATTAATAAATTCAGTTTAAATAACTGTTTAAGGAAAAACAAATACTTAGTTTGCGTTAAAATTTTTGGGGAAAATAATTTTCGAGACAGGAACAGATGCCTTAGATAGGAGGTACTTTTGATTTTTTTTCTTTTCTTTTCTTTTTTAGACATTGTCTCATTGTCAACATATGAAAATGTGCTGTACTGTTATTCCAAACAGACTTACTGACTACTTAACTAATGACATAAAAGATACACCGTAGCACCTCAGAACTTCACCTGCATAAACATCACGAGCACAAACCCTAAACATTTCCTTGGAAGCCTAAACAATTCCTGGTGCCTTGAAA
Source organism: Blennius ocellaris (assembly GCF_963422515.1). Lineage (NCBI taxonomy): Eukaryota > Metazoa > Chordata > Actinopteri > Blenniiformes > Blenniidae > Blennius > Blennius ocellaris. Next base: position 13,807,810 of record NC_137668.1, read on the forward strand.
CAGTTCAAGCTCCAGCCAAATTCACACCATGAGCACGAGCAGACGTGTGGTGGTGGTGTGGCCCAAACAAAATCTATGATGGCCTTCCTAAGCGAGCTCAAGGATTGTGTGCACTCGTAATTTTAATCATTCCAGTAAAACGTCCTTCCCCTGCATGTAACTCAAATCTCTGAGAAATTGTTGCAGACTGATGCTTTCAGCAACATCGACGACGGCTTTCCAGACACGTATAGTGGTTGATATGTTGTTGGCAGAGAAGGGGGGTGTGTGTTCGATGTTTGGTGACAAATGTTGTACCTTTATTCCGAACAACACAGCAGCAGATGGAACGCTCACACGCGCCGTGGAGGGTCTTCGTACTTTGAATAAAAAGATGAAAGATCACTCTGGCGTTGACACATCTATGTGGGATGGTTGGGTTGATATGTTTGGGAGATACAAAGCTCTAGTAATGTCTGTTTTGGTCTCCTCGGCTATATTCATCGCCACCCTCACCCCGTGTGGCTGCTGCTGTATTCCATGTATCCGCGCCCTTCTCACCCGCCTAATCAACACTGCTAACTCTCCCATGAAACAGGACCTGGCGCGGGCTTATCCGTTGTTGGGGAATGCTGATCATGACTCTGAAATTAGCGAGGATGATGACTTTCCATCCTTGCCCGACCTTTTTTCAGACCCTGAAGATTACGAGTAACAGTAAAACATTAGAAACCTGAGTGTAAATGTTTGTGTTCTTGCAAAAATGATCTTGCAGCTGAAAATCAATATTGAAGTGGCTGGTTACAAGTGATGTGAGAAATTAAGCACAGATATGACAAACAGGGGGGATATGTCAGAGTAATTTTATATGTAGTTGCCATATTCGTGCTTAATTATATTCATATTCAAGTTCTATCTTATTTCTGTGTATTCTCTCTTAGCAGCGCCTCTCAGACGCTGCTCACTAATCACATGTTCTGAGCAGGTCAACCTGACCGAGGCTGATAAACAAGATGAGCCACGTCTTCCACACAGCTGCCATCTCGACGTCCCATGCGCGGGATGTCCTTTGATTGTATTCATAGTTGATAAACTGTTAAAACTCACAGAATGTTTTGTTACTATGATGTGTATCCTGTAAACCCTCCCCTTTGTTTAATGAAATAAAACCGCAGGAGAAATGGTCTGAAGCTCAGAGTGGGTAGGAGGTGTAATCTGAACACGCTCCTAGGCCATTCTCCTCGCGAGTAACCAAAGCTCATTCGTGTTGTCTTCTTCTTTCTTGCAGATTTAATAAATGTCTGTAGCCTAAACCTGACATTTTCCCTCTCCATTCTTTTTTTTAAACATCTTTTTTTTCAGCGTACAAAGACGGGGGTGTTGGTGGCGTCGGCGAAGCCACACGCACAGTTACGCTCCCACTTAAAAAAAAAAAAAAACAGG